>NW_024350319.1:28612652-28659821 GCF_902729225.1 Pteropus medius
TAGCATTAGGTGTAGAATTATGTGAAAAGCAATATATAATCATATATTATTAGTTACAAGTATTGACATGACCTCACCATTTGATTGTTCTCGTAAAATTTTAGCAGAAAACTATGTGTTTTAAAAAAAGATCTAGGAGATTTATCAGGATGTCTTAGTTTATTCAATAAATGGCTATTAAAAGCTTACTCTTTGCCAGGCAGAGAACTGGGCTCTTTCTCACAGAAGACTTTTTCAGATCTTAAATTTTTAGCTCTAAACATTTTAATTAGCTTAAACGTATCAACAATTTGCCTTTGCTATGTTTCAACATCATGTAATCTTATATTAATTAGCAGTGGAAAGCATAGGATAGGAGAAAGAGGTCACATTTGGAATCAGAGACTTAACTTTAGGTTTTGCTCTAACATAGGTGCCTCAGATTCTATTATTATAGAAATGATTTCTTGATGAACACAGAAGCTTAAATTTATAGAACTTGGGAAATTTAACTCAATATCTATCTGAAAACAGCTAACACATTTAATCTATTGAGACTTCCAATCAGGGGAGAATTGACACCAACAAACCACATTTTATGCAAAAGACATTTTGTACAAATTATAATAAATGAGCTTTGATTCTAAGTAAAAAGCTATTTGCCTATTTCTATATGTATGTACATATATATCTTAGCTACTTCAAGTCAATGATTTATTTAATTCACTAATAAATTTAAAAGTGTATTAACATGCCAAAAATTATTTCTATGATTCATTTAAGATGATAGAATATATTTCTATTGTGGGTTATACAGGAAGACAGACACAGACTGTATATTACATGAGATGGCAAAGAGCAAAATGCATGAATATGATATGCTGTCTGTGTCTCACTTTTCCTTTATGATATTGCAATTAATTTCATCTCACTAGTTCAAGGCTAATAATTCATAAAATAGTTTTGGGTGCCTACTATGTGACAGGCAACTGTGATAAAATGAGCAAGAATAAATTAGACACAGCTCATGGTTCAAAAATTTTACAATCTCTCTGGTGGAGTAAGTAGAAATAATAAATTAAAGTGCCAAGATTGAGATAGATATATAGTCATATAGGAGTACCAAGAAAAACAATTAAAATTACTGTCTAGGGGCTTTTTCAGTTACCATCTTACTCCCTGTCTTCCTTTGAATTAGCTAAAGCTAACTATTCTTATTTTTTTGACTTCCTCAGGGAAGGTTTCTCTGAGGGTTCCTCATCCCTTTACTTTACAGCTCTTAACTAATTTTTATACTGTTTCTACATTTTCTCACCATATAATTATAGCTACTCAATAAAAAAAAACCTTGGATTAATGAATAAAGAGATGAAATTTGAAGAAGTGTTAAAGGTAGAGTTATCCTGGTGAAGGTGGAATAAATTCAGCAAAAACACAGGAATAAGAAATAAATTTTAATGTGCAGGGAGACTTAAGCATAAAGTGCAACGTAGAAAGCAGCAAAAAAAATGGTGCCAAGAATGTCTCCAGAAGCCAGCCTCCAGGGTCTTTTAAACTGTGTAAGAACAGACAGTCCTCTTTTAGCAAGATGAGGAGGCATTGAGGGTTTTAATCTGACAAGTGTGAAAGGGCAAGTTTTGCTCTGCAGGTAGTCAATCCTGGAAGTTTCTAAAAGATCAATTATGGGCAGACTTGGCGTCATGGAGAAATTAACACAGTGAAAGATGGAAAAAGACAGCTCTTAAGGAAAAACAAATCGTCCTAAATGCTGTAACCCAAAGATATTTACTATTAATATTTTGGTGTTGATATCTAATAATTATGAGGTATGCATTTTGAGCATACTTAGAGTTGCCAAATTAACAAATGCCCTATGTCACACAAAGCTGCCACAGAAAACAGGTTAATGTTATATGCAAATGACATCTTTGGACAAATGACAATTTTACAAACATACTACTAAGCTCATACTTTAGTAAAATTTTGATAGAAGGATTACTTATAGTATGAAGATGCACACAGGAAAGATATGGCTTAATGAAGTGTGGTTCAGAACAGAACCACCAGTATGTGGAGACATTGCTGAAGGTAATTCCTAAACCCATGTAGATGAAAGGTTTGTCTTGTATTAATGGATACTTTTTATATTCTCTGGAGCACTGACAAAGATAGTCTAATAAATCACTTTGTCTCAATTACAATACAGAGTTCTGATGATATTAGTAACAGATGAAAGCCATCGACTTCTGTTTTCTCTGTAAAAGGCATAACTTTCTAAAGCTTCTCTACTTTCTTTTCAAAAAACATTTATTATGTAACATATCATCAAATGTCAACTGTTTTGTTCATGATTTGGTTAAGTCAAGTCAAAATTTCTGCCTTTAGATATTTATGCACTTCTCAAAGGGACAGTCCATATTTACTGAGCGCCTACAATATGTCAATCTCTGTATAGATGCTATCTAATTTCATGTTTGCATTAACCCTTTCAAGGTAGATATTAGAAGATTACACATAGAGTCTAAGGAAAGGGGCATATACTATAAAGAGATAATCAGGGATGATTCATAGAGGAGGTGAGAGAAAGAAGATGCAGAGTTCAGATAAGTGGGATGATGTGAGAGAAAAAGAAGGATTTGAGAGAATAGAGAAGTAACCCACAGAGGTTGAAATAGGCATTCACTGTGTTGCTAAGTGTGAAGTCAACAGTCTGATGGAAATAAAGTTCCATATGGGGACTTTTCAACAATTAAAAATGAAAAAAATGATTCATTAAATTATCTTAGTGCTACAGAGAATATAAAAAATATTCACCAATAGAAGAAAAACATTTCATTAAACATTATAGTTTAAAGAAGAACTTTAAAGATATCTATATTTCTGATCACATATATAAATAAAAAAGCAATAGTTTTGATAAAAATAATTATCATGATAATTTGGGAACTGTGATTATAATTCAGAATTACAATTCAGAAACTGTCACATCTTTTGTAAAAACTAGCTGTTATACATTTAGAATCAAGAAGATATACAATATATACATTTTAATATCAAAAACTACCCAATTAAAAATCTCTGCAATTAGTATTATTTTTAAATAAATAAAATTAAGTTGAGACAGATGTTTTGATAAGCTCTTGAAGAAGGCCACTAAAATCCAGAAAATGTTCTAGTGTGAAGGTTAATTGAACATTTTAATAATGCTACACAGGAAAACTGTCTACTTAAACCCTGGGAGAATTTTAGATCCTTTGTACTGTGAATGTAGACACATTAAGCTAAAGTATTCTCAGAAAAAAATTCACTCAGGTAAATAAGTTTTCCAATAGTTGATATGAATATTACTGTTAACTTACTGTTTGTAAATTAAAACATCAAGTACTAATTCTGCCTCCAAGCAAAAAATTTAGGCTTTTTCAAGGGTATAATTTCTTTGTTTTCTTTCCTTTTAAATAAGATTTGTATATTATACTGACCTATGAGGTATTATTTATAGTAGAACTTATTTCACAATTTAAAAAGTTTCTAAATGTCAAACACTATATAAGTATTTAACAATCTCATCCACATTAAATCTCACCATATTTTATCTCATTTTAATTGACCTAGAAATAAGGACTGTATTTATAGCGACAGTAGTTAACAGATCAACAACTCGGATTAACTCAGGTAAGAAGTGTAAATTATTATTAGGATAAGTGGTGTCTCATAAAAGTTAGCGATAGGAATTGAACTTGGTATCAGGAATGTAGAAAACAAAGTACTTGAATGTCAACAGACTCATTCATCTGTACTCCTCTCTTTTAACCTTTTTGATTCTTTTCTGTTTTAACTTTCTGAAGTTCTGGTTTTACCCCTTTAAGTGTCTTGATTAAAAAAAAAAAGAAAAAGAAAAAGAAAATGGGACTTCATACTGCTTCCAAATTTTGTGTGCCTAACTATAAAACTTCTACTTTTCCTGTTTATCCTAAAATTTCCTAGAAAGATCTTATTGGCAAGTTTAAGTAAGGTGGTCACCATCTGAACTGGGGAAGGCAGTGGTAGAGGGATAGATGGATGGGTCTTGGTGAAAGGAAACATCTGCATTTCATTGCCAAAAGCCAAATGCTTACCCTCATCCTTAACAACTAGAGCACCTACACATTCAGCCATTCAAATGCTCTACTTGAGCTTTAATCTGAAACATGTGATGAACGACATGGACAGAGCCAATTCATCCCACCAAAGTGGAGGCAGTAATATTCAGCATCCTGTGATAGGCTTTTATGTCCAGTAAATTCTGGCTAGACTTTAACTGCGACAAGTATTCTGCGTTCACAGTTTTTTGCTAATGACAGAAAACAGAGATATCATCAGAGATAAAATCATTTAACAAGTTAATATTGATAAGACTTCTTTAATTCTAAATTTTTAAAAATCTCTTTAAGAATAGGCCTGCATGTTTTTCAGACCTAGTTTTACAGCAGTTGTCTATTGCCAAGAATTGCAGAAAAAGAACTATAATTTAGGGGACTCAAAGAGAAAATCATGAAAACCCAGTGGAAGAAACATAAAAACTGAATGAATCTAAAAGCAGTAAGTTACTAAGAAGAATAATGTGTGCTAATCTAAATCAATGGTTGTTTGCATAAATGTTCTCTGATCATCTTATAACTTAAGGAAAGATAATTAAGTCATCGAATAAAATAAAAATAATTTAGATAATGTTAGTACACTGTTTTTATTGCCAATCAATAATTATACAGATAATTAAAGA
Organism: Pteropus medius; assembly: GCF_902729225.1. Classification (NCBI taxonomy): domain Eukaryota; kingdom Metazoa; phylum Chordata; class Mammalia; order Chiroptera; family Pteropodidae; genus Pteropus; species Pteropus medius. The sequence goes on from NW_024350319.1 coordinate 28,617,391, forward strand.
AAAATTAAAGAAAAATACTATTAAAAAACTGAAAATTCTTGTATAGTTATGACTAAAGATGAAAGCTGAATGAGGTTCTCTGAGGAATATTTCAAGAGTATGTAGCCATTTTATAAGAGAATTTGTGTTGATTGTACAATAACCACTTGTTCTGGAGAATCCCCATATGGGTAAATGAATATTACTTCAGGGTTTTAGGCAAGAAAATATATTCTTGCAAGTCATTGTGCATGGCAATGGACAACAAATGTCTACACAGAGCAGTCACAGCTTCCATTTTTTGTCTTTCTTATTTAGGAGTGAATCTCTTCATCTTGTCCTCTTTTCTAGACATGAATTTACTTTCTTTTTAAATGATCTTTCCCAAAGGACTCAGCCATCTATTCCTTTCCAAATATATCAATTTGTCTATGCCATTACTTTTATCTTCTACCTCCTCTGATGTGTCACTCTACTACTTATTCTGGGTATCTTCCTCTGCCAGCATCTCTACTAGATCCTTCAGCACGGATTTCAAACATTGTATAACACTGACATATTTAAAGACTTAAATCAATGCCTTTAATATATTTGCAACCTCTATTCTACTGCCTTAGATTTTTCCATTTTACAATTCTGCTTCTTAAGTGGTCTAACTTTACTGCTTCCTTTTGGTTTTAATTTTTTCATTGCAACCTGGCTTTATTTCTAATGAAAAGAATGCAATGGTCCTTTTAGTCCACATCTAATTTGTCTAATATTTGATATAATTTGTGACTCCTTTCTTTAAAATTGTCTCCACTCGTGGCTTCTATAATGACACACTATTCAGTCGCTATTCACCAATTTGTTCCCTTAACAGATATTAAACCATTATCATTTGGCAGGCATCATACTAGATGTCAAAGTATAAACCTCAGTAAGATATGGTCCCTGAACTTTTGAGGGAAGAAAGTACACAAATAATTGTTATAAAATATGATAAATGCTATAATAGAGATATTTATATTACAGGATGATATCATAAGAGGGCTCATTTTAAAGACCTTTAATACAAATCACTTTCTATTCAAATACATAAAGCCAATAAAAATTACTCTATATAAACCTCCTCCTTTAAGCAGAAATAAACAAAAATGACTTCTAGAGGTGTGAATAACATAAAAAATTACTCATTTTATAAAACAGACAAATATGAAAAGCAATTATTTTGAATGATATTATTAGTTCTGATTAACATTGTAAAAATAGAAAATGTTTATCTTCATTGAATACTTATGAAATTAATCATTAATCAATGGTACTTTAAAGGCACTATATTTGAACTGAGAAAGCTTATAGAACTAAAGAGTTTTAAAGCTGAAAGGAACTTAGAGACTATTCGGTCCAACTCCATTATTTTATAAAGAAGAAACTGACCCTCTGGAAAACACTTGCTCCAACTCACACAGATTCATAGGGGCACAACTAAATTAGAACCCAGGATGCTCTGTTCTAAATGATATTTCTACAAAAAGGCAAATTGAGCACCATAGTAAGTCTATATAGCGAAATGCACACACCCCTTTCCAAAATTATTTACAATAGTCTAAAAGAAATATTTTAGTAAGTATTACATGTTTTCCCACCTCCTCATTTACTCTAATTAAAAAAAAAAAATGATAGACCAGCTCCTAAACACAGTGTTAAACTCCTAGGGACCCTCAAGTAGTTGTTAATTAACATAGCTGAGACAGTGTTGCCTTAAGAAACAAGAATGAGGAAATCAGATTCCTAGAATGTCTCTGATGTATTACAAAAAATTATAAGATGTCCCTCAAAAGATGTCATAGAAAAATGCAACGAACACTTCTTGTTTGTCATCTGATCATTTTAGGACAAATCTATAATTATTTACTTCCTTATGAACAAATTAGTTGCGAAAGGCAGACCTGTATTTGATGACCTCAAACATGTCATGTATAAATGTTTAATAGGAAAATCATATTTTCTCTGATGGGGAGGGTTAGGTTTCAAAGTCATTTCATAAGGCAAAAATCAATTTACTTAAAACCACTCTAGACAATCCCTCAGGGGGGCATTTCACTGAAGATCGGCATACTACTTCCCACTAAATGTAGTCCAGGCCATTTTTCTCCTAAGTTAGAACATATTACACCTATGGCAAAGAGCACCAGGTGGATGACCTGACATAAGAGCTTTCTTGTATGAAAAAATCAGTGTGTACTTTTAAATGTATGAGACATTTAGATAATACCTGAGTTCATGCTAATAAGGTGACTCATGGTAGGCACTCTGAAAGTCCCAGGATAGGTTCTAGGCAAGCCAGAAAGATCAACCAAGTCATTAGAGGTTGGGGCTTTGAGCCATGTGATATCAGCCTAACCTCCTGACCTCCAATGAACAGAGGGGATTAGAAATGGTGTTCAAACAGTAACTTTGCCAGTGAATCAATTAACCATACATGTATAATAAAACCCCAACAAAACTCTCAACATCTGAACCTTGATGAAATTCCTGATTGGTGATATGCATCCATGTGCCAGCAGGGTGATGCATTCTGAGAATAGAGAAGCTTTATATTTGGGATCCTCCCAGATCTCTCCCTATCTGTGTCCACAATTGGCTTATACAGATTTATATCTCTTATAATGAAACTTCGATTATAAGTATAGTCTCTTCCTAAGTTCTTTGAATTGTTTTAATAAATTATCAAACGTGAGCTAGTAGTGGGAATCCTCAAATTTATAGCCAGTTTTATTAGGAGCATGGGTGGCTTGGAAAACCTAGGGTTTGTGACTGATGTCTCAAGTGTGAGGAGTCGTGTGGAGGACTATGCCTTCAACCTGTGAAGTCTGTATTAATTCTGGGTAGTCAGTGTCAGAACTGCATTGCAGTAATTATGTCATAAATGTGACTAATACTGTGTTTGAAGATACAGAGTGAATTGTTTGTTTAATATGTAATTCACATCATCTGCCTCAAGAAGGTACATACACTGGGTGAAAGATAAGAAATTAATTTAACCAGTCTGACAATTTAAATGGTTCCTTTAGGTAAATCTCTGAAACTCCAGGACTTCCATATCTTGAGCCCTTGTTACTCTCTGAGATGGCAACTCAGGGTGTTGGGGTTTATGTAAACTCACAAAAAAGGACAAAAGTCATAGGCCTCAAAGGACACTATCCTCTGCCTCCTTTGTCCCTTTTCTGTCTAGTGGTGAGTCTTCTTTCTTATATTCACAAACTATCTGTGGTTAATATAACAGGATCTCTGTTGGTTCTCTGTTGATCTCTGTTGGTCACCATTGTCAGCCAGCTTATTCTTAGCTAATTATTCCAAACTCCATGGAGTTTCTTCAGATGGGGGTCCACCCCCTTGCCTTTACTGGTAGGTCAAAATGCTTTTCCCATGGCTAGCCCAACTACAGGCCACAGGTACTCAAATCAGCTGCTTCCAGCATGTCCTTTCAGAGAGATTTTATATGAGAATTCACAGGTCTGTCCGATCTACAGAGGAAATAGGGAGCCCAGGAAAACAAACTCCTTTCTGGCCCTGGTTGAAGAAGTCTCAGCTCAGAGTACTAAACAGGAACCCATTATGGTCAAACCTTCCATCTGCCTTATATACCTCTGTTTTATCTATATCTAACTTGCTCAATTCCTATCTTTCCTTCCTCGTATTTCTCTTTTCTAGAGTCAGGCTTTACCCCATCATTACTCAGCATCTAAGGTCAGAATCTACATATAAAACTGTGGCTTAATGGGGAGATTTTAAAAAATTGGTTTAATTTTTTTTCAAAACATTATCTTTTGTTAAACAAGAATACAGATTTAACATTATTTATTTTAAAGTAATAATATAAGTGTATGTTGCCAAAATTAAAAAAAAACAAACAAACACTTTTTAGGTAAAACTAAATTAGGTTTTTGTTTGTTGGTTTGTTTTTAGTTGTGCTTTTTACTTTTCTTCATAATGATATTGAAATAGAATTGCTGAAGACAAATCAACGCTTAAGTATTTAAGTTGGTCATCAATATGCATCCATTTTGAATCATGCTTCTTAAATGATATTGCTGAAAATCTACCTATATGGTTACATGATTTGTATAAATCATGTTATCCTTCTATGCATCAATTTTTCAGATTTATTCAGATCAGAGACGAATAATAAATAAGCTCACAATAATTTTACTTAAACCAAATACATACACTGGGGATAATAGAGATATTATATATTTTTTTATTTTTAACAAATAAAAGATATAATAAATACCCAGCATTAGACTCCCATGATTTGAAAAGACTTTGTACCATATTCATTAGTTCCATTGAAATATAAAAAAATTAAAATGTTTTAAGATGAGTAGGTAACATCTGTCTTCCTCAGCAAAAAGAAAGTAATGTTGATGTTTACTCTAGAATGTGTAAATAAATAAAAAATAATAAAATCACCTAAAATCTTACAACTATGACACAAAAAACTTTAATATTTTGCAATATATAAAATCGATTAAAATCCTACTGTTCAGGAAAAAACTTGTAATATATTTCAGAGTATAATTGCAGAATTTTCAAAATGAATTCAATTAAAAAACATTTATACCAAAGGAATCACACTGTATATGAAATATTGTACCTTATATATTTTATTTATTCATTTGTTTATTAAATTTATTGGGGTAATATTGGTTAATAAAATCATATAGATTTCACATGTGCAATTCAATAGTATACCATATGTATATCACATTGTGTGTTCACCACCCAAAGCTAAATTTTCTTCCATCACCATATATTTTACCCCCTTTACCCTTGCCTATCCCCTTCCCCCTGCTTCCCTCTGGTAACCACTAAATTGTTGTCTGTGTCCATGAGTCTCTGTTTGCTTGTCATGTTTGTTTGTTGCTTTCAGTTTTATATCTCACATATGAGTGAAAATCATATGGTTCTCAACTTTTTCAGTCTGACTTACTTTGCTTAGCATGATAATCTCAAGATTCATCCATATTGTCACAAATGGCAGTATTTCATCTTTTCTTATGGCTAATATTCCATTGTATATATGTGCCACATCTTTATCCAGTCATCTACTGAAGGACATTTGGTTGTTTCTGTCTTGGCCACTGTGAATAATGCTACTCTAAACATCGGGGTGGATATATCTTTATTGATAAATGTTTTTAAATTTTTTGAGTAAATTCCCAGAAGAGAAATTGCTGAGTCATATGGTAATTCTATTTTTAATTTTTTGAGGAACCTCCATACTGTTTTCTGAAGTGGTTGTACCTATGTTACCACCAGCAGTGTATGTGTTCCTTTTACCCCCACAACCTCTCCAACACTTGTTATTCTTTGTTCTGTTGATGATAGCCATTCTAACAGGTGTAAGGTGGTATCTCGTGGTTTTGATTTGCATTTCCCTAATAGCTAGTGAAGTTGAACATCTTTTCATATGTCTGTTGGCCTTCTGTATGTCTTCTTGGGAGAAGTGTCATTTCATGTTCTCTGTCCATTTCAACTGAATTGCTCTTTTTATTTTATTGCTGATTTGTATGAGTTCTTTGTATATTTTGGATATTAGGCCCTTACTGGAAGCGTTGTTTGCAAATATTGTCTCTCATTCAGATGGTTGCCTCTTTGTTTTATTGATGGTTTCTTTTGCTGTGAGAAGCTTTTTGATTTAATATAGTCCCATTCATTTATTTTTTTCTTTTACTTCCTTTGCCTTTGAGGTCAAATTCATAAAGTTCTCTCTAATTCCAAGGTCCGTGAGTTTAGTATCTATGTTTTCTTCTAGACAATTTATTGTTTCAGGCCTTATATTCAAGTCTTTGATCCACTTTGAGTTAATTTTGGTGTACGGTGACAGACAGCAATCTAGTTTCATTCTTTTGCAGGTGGCCTTAAATTTTTCCAGCATCATTTATTGAAGAACATTTCTTTTCTCCATTGTATGATTTTGGCTCCTTTGTCGAAATTATTTGCCCATAAATACAGGGGTTTATTTCTGGACTCTCAATTTTGTTCCATTTGTCTGTGTGTCTGTTTTCTTCCAATACCACGCTATTTAGATTATTATCACTTGGTCACATAATTTGAAATCAGGCATAGTGATACCTCCAGCCTTTTTTTTTCCCCTAAGGATTGCTTTGGCTATTAGGGGTCTTTTGTGTTTCCATACAGATCTGATGATTTTTTGTTCTATTTCTTTAAAAAAATGCCCTTGGGATTTTAATGAAGATTGCATTAAATCTGTATATTGTTTTGGGTAATAATGCCATTTTAAACAATATTGATTCTTGCAATCCATGGACACAAAATATCTTTCCATTTCTTTGTGACTGCATCAATTTTTTAAAATAATGTATTATAGTTTTCAGTGTATAAGTTCTTCACATGCTTTGTTTCGTCTATTCCCAGATATTTTATTCTTTTTGTTGCAACTGCAGAAGGAATCGGGATTTTTTTTTTTTTTCATTTCTTTTTCTGAAAATTCACTGTTAGCATATAGGAATGCTATGGACTTTCGTAAGTTGATTTTGTATCCTGAAACTTTATGGTATATTTTTATTGTTTCTAATAGTTTCTCGGTGGGGTCTTCATGGTTTTCTATATAGAGAATCATATCATCTGTAAAAAGTGACTTCTTCATTCCCAATTTGGATGCCCTTTGTTTTTTTTCTCTTGCCTGATTGCTCTATCTAGAACTTCCAACACTATATTGAATAATAGTGGTGATAGCGGACGGCCTTAGATAAAATTAGAATAGGGAAAAAGTTTGGAACATTTTCACAATGGAATTAAGAACAAATTAAAGGATAACATCAATAACTTGCACTTACTGGCCCTTAATGAATACAAGAATTGTGCACAAAGCTTTATATATGCTATTTTATTTAATATGCAAAATCTACAACATGAATACTATCATTATTTCTTTTATTATTTTTTTTTAGGTTTGAAGTGGTTAAATTAACTTGTCAAGGTTACATAGCTTGTGATAGTAGTGAAGTCATATGGTAAAGGTGTTTAAAGTCAGTTCTATCTACAGTACAAACTCTTTGTTTAAGCTTGCAGTTTAAATCGTATCCCCTAGTAAAAAAAAAAAAATATTGGAAGAATGAGCCATATCTTTCAGCTCTTTCTTCAAGTCTCCAAATCTAGACTCGGGTTAGCCAGTTATCCCAACTTATTTCAAACCTCACCACAGCAGCTGTTTACATTATTTGCCCTCCTCTTTGTTTTTAACCTATTTCTATCACTACTTTTTATTTCTCAAATATATGATGACTTTCTATATGATTAACATTAGGAGCCAAAAAAGTACTCTAAAAAAAAAAAAATACTATTTTGTCTAAATCTGGTAAAAATATGATGAGATGTTCTTTTTTAACTTTATAATTGAGATCAATATGAGTTTGTATGTTATTCCAAAATGTTGGTAAAATTTTAGATGAGAATTTTCAGAACTCATAGGCTCCACTGATTCCTTGCAAAGTCCATACAAAGTTTGTTTGTTTTATCCATCACTTCTTGCCAACTTAAATTTAGAGGTAAATAACTGCTGTTGCCAGATCGTGAAATGCTTGGGCAGGGTGATGGAAGTTGGAATATGAGCAATAAGAGATGCCGCTATTTTTTGTCAAGACAAATACAGTATGCACGACTCATTAAAAATAATCTATTGTGAATCTTTTATTTTATCTTGTTTTGGTTTCAAAATTGATTCATTCTTTAATATTCATGAATAATATAGACATGTTAAAAAGAGGGAGAAATTTTTGACCCATTTAGTTTAAAAATTTTGTATATATTAATATAATTTCAAGGTACAAACATTAATTACAACATAGTAAACTGAAATATAGATTATAAAAATAGCTCCATTTAACAATTTATTCCAAAATTCACTTATTCTAAAAATACTGTAATTGTCCCCACTTTTGGCTGAGCCTAGAAGACTTTTGTTCAAGATGAAAAGAAACAATATTTGATGCATTATAGGTATTAAGAGTTAATCGAAGAGAAATCCAATGTGATCCATCTACTTCTTTCATATATGAAAGTGGCATTCCAGGTAAAATATTCTCTAATTATGTTATCTGGGCCAAAGTGGTAAACCAATATGGATTCTGAGTCTTGATATCTAGAGAAGCTAAAGAGAGGAACTGTTTTATGGTATCTTTCAGAACATGCCAGATATGTAGCTTTATTTGACCACTTCTGAACACTCTGGTTACAGTCACACTGGTCTCCTTGCATTCTTAGGACACATCAAACGATCTTCCACTTCAGATTTATATTTGCTTCTCCTTCTGTATAGAACGCCCCACTTCTTCTCAACCCTGCCCCCTACCCTCAACATACAACCAGCTTGTCTCATGCCCTCATCTACTTCAGATTTCTGCTCAAAAGCCATTTTCTCACCAACCCCCCCTTACATTCCTTTATAAAATAGCCACCTCTCCCCTTTATTCTGCCTCCTTGTCCTGCTTTGTTGTCCTCCATATCACTTATTATTATGACATACTAAGTCTTTATTTGCTTATTTATTATATTCGATCTCCTTTCTGTAGAGCACAAGCTCCATCGTGACAGCCACTTTATCTGTATCAGTGATTACGACATGGCTCATACTTAAATATTTAATAGAAAAATTAATGTAGTTATTTTCTCTATTTGATACATCTTGGGCTATTTGCTTTCCTGAGTACACACTAGAAAATAGACTTATTTTTCTAGAAAAGTCTATTTTTTGTTGTTAAATAATAAGGTAAATTATTAGTATACCATATATAAAGAAAACATATGAAGAAAAATTATTAAAAATTCATAATTTAAATTTAAAAGTATTATACAGTTTATAATGGGAACTAATATAGCTTGGTTGGTATCATAAAAAGGCAAATATATATTTAATAAATAAACAAATAAATTATTAATTAACTAATTAATTAACAAGTTTAATAAAACACTGTCCTCCAAATGTTGGTATGACTATCTTGAGATTTTAAGATCGTGTAGTAGATTTTTGAGAAGGAACAGAACAGCTGTATTTGCCATAAAGTTCCCAGTTTATGTGATGATGGTTACAGACCTTAAGATAAGAGGGCACCACACAAAGCAGTAGCATATCTTGGCCTGTTTTTTTCTTACTCATTGCCACCCTAAAGGATCGGTACAATTGCCACCACATCCTCTGCTGTAGTGAGAAAATAGCCAATTTCTTCCTAAAAACACATAAGTGTTTTATACTTAAGAGTTTATATCGCCTTTTTGGAACACTAACAGTCTATGCATATCCATTTAAAAAACATTTAGAAACATCTCTTCTTTTGATTCTTGAACCACATGTGGCATTAGCAACGCTGCATCCTCAAAGAGGGAGCAGCAAAATAATACCTAGGTTCCACAAGCTGTCTCTACTTCTAGGTTCTTCTCTGATAAACTTGAATCCCTACATTCCACTCTCTGCATTTGATTTCAGTTCTTTCACCAGCTGATTCTGATCTTGCATTGGCTCTGACAACCACAGTCACAAGTCTTTCTTCACCTTCCCAGCTAAGAATTTGTAACTCCCTTAAGGAAGAGAGAAAAAGAGCAGCGTGGGTTCAATCCCTAAAGCCAGGAGCTTCAAAGGTGTTAATTAAAATGCTCCCTTGGACAGCAATGCAAGGTCCTAGAGAGGTCAATTTTTTTTTTTCTAACTTAAAAACACTAGTATTTTAACTGGGGAAAAAAAAATACAACAATCCAGTCTGTACACTGTTCTAGGCTGGAAACATTCTCAGTAGGAATCGTACCTCTTACTCTCATCCTCTCATTAGCATTTTACTTATTATGTCAGATCTGTGATCATGATTTTGGCTTGCAACTAGGCAGATGGTATTCAATTGCACATTTAATGTTACATTTTCTAATATCGCAATACAAAAATAGTTATCATGAGCTGCATATCCATTTTCTGTAGACACCCAGAAAAAATAACTTTCACATTTCCTCTTTTATCACCTACTTCTGTGCAGCCAGAAGGTTGCATGCTATGCCTTATAATCTGTTAACATATTGCTTGTTAATACATTTTTCTTTTAATCAAGGAATTAATAGGGAATTATAGATAATATAAGATTTTATTAATAGCAATAGATGATCAGTTTTTAAAGAATTAGAATATGGCCAAGACCAAAACTACATTGACCATTACTGACTCTCTTTTTAATGTTTTAAAAGGCCCATAAGAATTTTGAAATTCCTTGTATCCAAAAAAAAAAAAAAAAGCTTACAGAAACCTCATTAATTAGAAAATAGTAAGAATTAAAGCAAGTGATTCTTATTTCTATGCCATTGTGTTCGGCTTCTCATGCATAAAAGTTTTCATCTTTCTATTAAGACTAAAGGAATGCAAAGATAATAAGCTGCACTACCCACCAACTACCTTTTAGCAATATGATCCCTGGAATACCCTTTGACTTTCCAGTTCCCATGAATGAAATATCTGCCAGTGCATTTCTATCCGTAGTTACCGTGGTGCTCCTATAGACATTTTGTTTTTCTTGGACAAAACCTCCATTCTCCTGAGAGGGTTTGCATTCTGTGAGTCACATGTCCATTTATAGAGACAAAGTCCTCATTTAACTGATCTTTTTGTGGTTCGCACTGCTTTTACATTTCCCAAGTTTGATTGTCTGCTGTGGTAAGACTTTGTGTAACCTGAGGTTAGCTGACATGCCACCAAAAAGATTTTGATATTTTCTCCTATCTTCATGAAATTGTATTGACTAATTTGAAAGCTAAATTGTTTCTTTTGGTTCTGAAAATTGGCAGAATATTCTATCATGAAGCAAAAAAAGATACATATAGAAGTATTTCATGTTTGTCAAATTATATAGGAGGTGAAGAATAATCATTTCAAAAGGATGTCCTCTAAATTTAAAAATGCAGTATTTGTGGGATTATTGATTTAAAATCACCTTAAGATCGCTAAATTTCAATCTTGCTGTAGATTTGTGAACATACACTTAATAATTACTTTTCAATATCCCCATATCCACAATGGAAATAATTCCTGAAATTAAACATAAATGTAACTAAATTCCTAGAAACTGAATCTCATCAGAGTGATGAGGATAGTGAATTTCATCATCCCACCAAAACAGAGAGTACTTCTCACACCACTCTTCTCACCAATTAAGTCTTATGACAAAGTAAACAGTTACAAATTCATTACTATTGCTGGACAACCAGTGCAAACATGGGCCTGGAAGATAATCACTATTCACAGTATTTCATGAGAAACTTAAAGTCCGACTTAAGCTTATCAATCTCAGCTCATACATATTGACCTTATGGTCATTCCTTATTGAACAAATATTTATTAAATATTGACTTTGTGGTCAGCACAATGATGGGCTTTAGAGAATAAAAGTGAGTTAAAAGAAAAATGGGCCCTATTGTCTGGAGTTTCCATTAAAAAAGAAAAAACTATATATATGTATGTATGTATGTATAATTATATACTGAAATAACAAGTATGAAACAAAAGAATATGGTACCATAAACCTATAAAAAAAGTGGAACTTAACCCTATCTAATAGGTCAGCAAAGACTCATATTAGGATAAGTTTCAGTTGGATAAAAAAAATTCACAAACTAAAAGTGACAGAAACTAGAGAGAAGTTTGCTGCTCTCTTATATATAAAAGATATCTTATATAAGATATAAAAGATTACTGGTCCAAGGCTATTTGTGGAGGATTCAAGTTGACAGAGGCCTATATACTCTCTCTCTTTTGTATCTGCCAATTTCAGTGTGCTTTTACCTCAACATCAAAAATGGCTGCTTGAGCTCCAGCAATCAGCTTTGCATTCCAATTAGCAGGAAGGTGTAAAGTGGGGAATGGTGGCTTCCATATATACATAGTTTATAAAAGCTACTTGAAGTACTTTTATGCTGAGCTAAAGCAAAATCTGAAAATTTCAGATAATAAAATTTTATAGTTAAAAAAATCTTTCTCTGAAAACATTTTAAAATAAGTCAATTCCACTACTATGTATTCTTGTGATATATATTCTCTGAAAATATCCCGTGTACATTTATTTTTTAAGGAGGGGTTGGCAATTTATTAAAAACAATTTCAAATGCTTTTAGATCAGTCATTTCTTTTTTGAGAAACTCAGACTTGTCAGGAACAGTTTTAAAATCCAACTGAAGATACTAGAATTTCACATAAACATCAGACCTTAAATATGAGAATTAATGTTGTATTGAATTTTGTTAGAATAAAATGCATTACTAATCTGGCTATTCTGATCTGTATATTTACTTAATAGGAGTTCAAATTCTTTCAAAACAAAATGTTGTTTTATCTAAGACAAACATTACTATATCGCATCTTTCATAAAATAATTATTTTAAGTGTCCAGCTTACTAAAATTAACATTTTTCTGCTTAGAAGGGAACTGTAAATACAGTAAAATATTCTGGTTTAAAAAAAAGTATCATATATATGTGTGTGTGTGTGTGTGTGTGTGTATATATATCTTACGTGTGTGTGTATGTGTGTGTGTGTGTATGTGTATATATATATATATATTCATTTAACTTCCATAGAATGAGATTAGATCATAAGAGATGTCAAAGATTCCAAGAAGTTAGGGTACCTGCCGACCAGTAATTTATGTGGATTGTGTACATATCTTAGAAAAGACTTACAGAAAGAAAGACCCATAAAATAGGTTTAATGAAAAAAATATTGATGCTCTGAGACTCACGGATTCATGAATTAAAAGCATTAAGGTAAAATGGGAAGCAAATATAAATTAGGTGGAGAAAGAGTAAGTTTGGCTAAGAAGGCTGTATTAGAGTGCTGACATATATGGATAGACTACATTACCATTAACTTGCTTTGAGATGACAAAGTTGTCTTTATATATTGGCAGGTGTGTTAGTTATCTATTGTTGCATAAAAATCCCAAAATTTTATGCCTAAAACAATGATTATTTATTATCTCTTATTGTTTTTGTGAGTCAGTTCAGTAGTTACCTTGGGACCTTTCATCTGGTTACAATCAGAGAGGCTGGTTGGAGCAGCCATTATCTGAAGGCTTGACTACTATTAGATCCACTTGCAAAGTGTTTCACTCTCATGATGGCAATTTAGTGTGGGCTACTGGCTGGAGGCCTTAGTTTCTCTCCATGTGAGCATCTCCACAGGACTGCGGGAGCACCCTCACAGCATGGCAGCTGGCTTGTAAGCAACACCAAAAGAGCAAGGTAGAAGCTGCAAAGCCTTCATGGTCTCATTTCAGAAGGAACGTTCTTTCACTTGTATCATATGTGATTAATTTAATAAAGGAGTAGTCTAAACAAACACATACATTTCAGGAAGTGAGGATCACTGGCAGTTATCTTGGAAGTTAGAAACTAAATCAGGTATAATTAATATTATTATTATCATTTTACTGTTGTCATCATCACCTTTTATTGTAAAAAACCTACCACGTACTTGGTAGTTTACTCATCTCTAATCTCCATAAAACCCTCTACATTATTTTTAATCTTTACAAAATTCCTGTGACACTGGTTTTGTTACTTTCAATTTATAGTGAGAGAACTAAAATTCAAAGTAGTTAAATAACTGGTAGTAGTAAGTGGCAGGATTTATGTTGATCTGATTCCAAATCTTACACTTTTTCAATCATAACATGATACTCTCAGGAAATATTGTCTGCTCTGGGCAAATCCTGCTAAATATTAAAAATGCTTGTATAGTGACAATTGCATCTTTTGAATATATTACAAAGTACAGAGATGGAGACATTAATCAACACTAATAATTCTGGTATTTTAAGTCATTTTTTCTATAATAGGAAAAATATATTTAAAATCAAAGTTTATTTTTGCTATATTATAATAAGATTACCAATTTTCTTCTCATTGAAACTAAATTCAAAAGAATCTTGGGATAAGTAATTAGCAAATTTACTATCAGTCATACAGTATGGCTTTCTTATGAATGTTTTAACATTACGATTTTCTTATAAACCTGTGATTTTATTTTATTTATTTATCTTTTTAATTTAACTTAAATTAAAAAAATTTATTATGGTGACATTGGTTAATAAAATCCAATAATTTCAGGTGTACAATTCAACATTAAGTCATACACACACACACACACACACACACACACACACACATATATATACACATACACACACACACATACACACACACACATATATATATTGCATTGTGTATAAACCTGTGATTCTAAATTTGCAAATATATTTTGGCATAAGGGCAGATATTTTATTAAAGCAAAGTCATACTTTGTAGGCCTTAATACTGAAACCAAGCTGAAGGCATAAAGTAATGACCAAATACACAAAGAGGAATTATTCTTGATATTTAAAAATTGTGTATTACAAGGGTACCAACAACATAACATCCCTTTTCTAATGAATGTGTATTATTTTAATCAAACTTTAATTTAAAATCAGAATTTCAAAACCAGTTATTTACTGTAGTGGATAATTTAAAGGTTTTATTTAATTTTACACAGTTTCTAGGTGACAGATAAATCATTAACAACAGGTCGATATCATTCTCGATGTGGCAAAATATTGTCTGAATTTGGAAATTTCATGACAAATATATGTCCTAAAGGAGGGATAAGTTAAAGGTCATCACTACTGAGGACTGATTCTTGATTTAATCAGCATAGTTGAGTAGTAGTTTGGAATCCTCACAATTCATACGTCAATTGGAGTTAAAAATTGGCCCATGAAAGAAGTAACTAAATGCCTTCATCACAACAAATCAAAAGCGTGTCTAAAATAGAATAATTATTTAAAACTAGAGGAAGGCCTTGTGGATATATAATTTCTGCTCATCAGTTACCTTTCAAATACAAAGTACCTTTCATAGTGCTAAAAGTTCTCTATCTCTGGTCCACTGTTTCCCAGTTTGTCACATTTCCAATAGACATCACCTAGAATTCTGTTTAAAATGAAAATTCCTTGGCCCTCACGATTTTCTGAATCATCTCTGGGGGTGTCTGCATCATGGATAATTATATTGCTTGAGAATCTCGATAACAATTCTAAGGATCTTTTATTCCAATCCACAAGAGAGGAGCAATAAAATAAACTGTTGTCAACTGCGTAAAATCTGAAAGCCCAATTTCAATTACCAGAGAGAATCTGCACTGACAGCAAGAATAAGTATAGCTTTGAGAAACAAATATTTCATTCAAATATTTGATACTTTAAAAATACTAATAAAGAGAATGCTTTAGGCACATCTTTTGCATTTGTTCATGTTGAGTCCCATGATGAACACACAGATGAAAAAAAGTAAGGTTAGAGAGAATGTGTTACCTTTCTAGTAGGTGGCAAAGAAAGAATAACACTTAGGTCTGTTTGACTTCAAACTGCTGTCCTACATCATCATAGATTAAAGACTTAGTATTCAACAGTGATAACTTTAGAAAGAATATTAGATAAGGAAAGAAAATTGAAGCTGATTTTTATAGCCTGGTAATACAGAGCATCAAACAGATTGAAATGAAACATCTAAGTTTTATATAGAATTCACATAAAGTATATAGATCCTGATATAATTTAATGGGCATTAAATTTGAATGAATATATTTATTTAACATTTAATAATATTTTTTTCTTTTAAAATCCTTACAAAAATAAATTATGTCTTTAACTATAATTTCTTTCCACCAAATAAACAGAGCAACATCAGCAATCTCACCACACATATGCATACATGAACACATGCGATAATGAAGCTAATCAACTATCTTCTGTCAGATAATTAATATTTTATGGTCACAATGTCAAGTTTAAGGAACATATTTTCAACATAAATGTTGGTACAATCTTTATTGGTACAACAGATTTTGCGACCTTTTGGGTAATCACAGGCATCCTTTATATATTTGGACATTTACTGGGCACTCAAAATATCTTCACTATGAAATATCTGTTATCTGTTAAGAAGCAGATAGTATAATGGGGAAATAAATATTCATACTTTAATTAGATGTGTGTTAATTATTATGATTGAGGTAAGCACAATATTTTATGTGATCTGAACAAGGAGATAGATGAATCTAACTGGAGACTGACACATTCATGAAAGACATATATTGTACTGGACACTAAAAAATTAGTGAGATTTTGAGGCAAAAAGAAAATGAGGAAAGGATGGGGCATAAAGAAAGTCCTAGCAGCAGTGAGGAATATAGAGATGTAATGAATACTTACTTATGTCTTAAAGGAAGTCTATAATCTGTTGAGCACCACAGTCTATGATGTATCTCATTATAGTAAGTGGGAAAGCTCTGAGACAGAGATTGAGCAAGCCAGTTAGAGGGCACACAGATGACACATTTATGATTAAGGGAGGTCCAGGTTGGGTCAACCAGATTTTCTCTCCCCCTTTCCCTTGAATTTGAATCTTGAGTAGAGGGATTTAGGTAGAGTTAACCTACTGGTGATGGCACTGTGAAGAAGACTATCCTTTAGTTCATGTTAGTACAGAGATATAAAAAGCTGATGTGTTCCTTCAAGTTTTCACTCAAATGTTCTTTTTTTCAGGACACATAGTTTAAGGGTACATTTCAATACTCCTCCACTTTCTTTGGTCATTTCTCCCTAGCACTTATCACCATCCAACAAACTATAATTGTCCTATTTATTATATCTTTCATCCTGCTAGAATGTAAGCTTTGTATTTTACTTGCTCACTCTTTATCCGATACATAGACAGAACCTGGTACATAGTAGGCTGCATGAGTCAATAAAATCCTAATTCTTTCAGTTTCCCTTCATAGCTTCTGATATCATCCCAATACATTTTTCTTTTCAAAATCTAGGTAAAGTCTAAAAATCTAGAGAAAGACATTTGAAGCTCTGTCTAGTATGGTCCCACAGCTTACAGCCTCTTGGCCAGTCATAGAACATGACTGGTATATATGGACTGGGAAAATTGTTTCACCTACATTTGTGTGATAGAGTTATTTTGAAAGTGCTATTTTTTTTTTTTTAAATAATGTTCTTTCTTGAAGTCTTTATTGATGACATAGTTGGAATTACCTGGCTCTTTTAGCACAATGTCACTGTATCTTGAACAATATTTTATTATAATATTTATTTTGACCTATTATGTATTGAAAAAATTGCTCCTTAAAAATATAGACCACATGTAAAGTAAGTTGTTAGTGTTTCCTGAATGAAAGAAACATGTATGCAAATATTTGAACTGCATTATATTATTGTTAAAACATTTGATTATGCATTAAATATTTAAATACCTATATAAAATGATATTAAAACAAAAAACATAAATAACAAAACATAATTCAGTGAATTTTATATGATTTTATTTATGATAGCTATATTTTTAAAGATTTCAAAAAAGCCTTATTTTTTTTTTTAGCTTCTTTGTAACATGAATCAAAATACACCTGTGGCTTCTTATAGGCCTATTATAACTTCAAAGATAGATCATTTTAGAAGCACGTTAATGATGTGCTAAATTAGGAAAAACAAAAATACAGGATAAAAGAAAATGGTATGCTATAAAACAGTGTAACATGACATTTTAGTTCTGAACTGTCAGTTTTGCACTGATTTTATTGATAGAAAACAACTAAGTATAGCGTTGTGTTCTATGAATATTTGTATTTTTCCCCAATATAATCAAAGTTATGAATATTTAAGCTACAAGAACTACCTTAAGTTTATTTCTTCCTAATGACATTGCTCAGTTTTCCACTAAACTTTGATAACTTCTGCTTTGTGATATAACTTAAAATATCATTTTGTGATATTCTTTTAAAATGTTATACACTTTTTAACATTATTAAAATGCCTAATAATTTTTGAGATGGTCAGCAATTCTTGGACAGTTCTGCTGCAAAAAATAGCATCAAATATTGTTGACTTTCAAACAGCATCAAATCTTGTTGGCTCTCAGTAATGTAAACTTCTTTAAATCTTTACATGTATGGAGCACTCAGGATCTAAAGTGAGCTACCGTTTTAATTTGCAGGTATTTTGAATTTCACAAACTGGTGATTTTAAATTTGCATTTGTATGTGTGTAAAACTTGAGAAGATAATAAATGTCATAATGAAGATACAAAATAAACTTAAAAATAAATTTAAAAAATACACTGAAAATACAAAAAAAATATTTACAAAAGAAATGCACATACACTTTCAAAAGGATACTTAATATCAATGCTCCATAAACTTATATTCTATAAGCACAGAAATATTTTATATAAAATTAAGATCTTCACAGTTAATTAAATATATTTCAATAAGCTCCCTTATATCTGAAATATTTAAAGTGAAGTATTTAAAGTGGTGAATGCACTCTCTTTGGCATTAACTTTTTTAAAATTTAGAATAAGTTAAAAGGAAGAAATCATTTGTAGAATAAATTATGCTATTATTTAGAAAGTACATTAATCATTAAAACAACTATAGCTAATCTTGACTGAAGAAAATACTTTATATATGATTTCATAAATAATTCTTTTAGCATTTGCAATGACCTCATGACCTACTTTTACAATAATCAAGGAAAGTGAAAATACAGAAATAATTCCACTTTCTCATAGCCATACTCTCGTTTTGAACCATGTGTTTAATTAGAAAGGACATGTTCTTAACCATTATGCAATGTCATTGTTACCAGTAGGGTAATGGTGGAAAAATTAACTGTGAACTAGAATTACAAGTGGATTTGGAAATAGAATTACTTAATTGACATTACCAAGTTATAATAATATCTATATGTACCTTTAAAGTCAAAGTGTTTTTGTCTGTGCATGCTAGAGAATCAAATAATGTGCTATTGTAACTTACGAATAATTTTCCTTGAGTTCCCACTAAGATTTTTGAGTACAGAAACCAGATATTTTGCTTACCATTGTTGAAGTCTGGCATAATGGTGATGTTCAACAGGGTGTGTTGAATAATTTCACAAATTAATAAAAAAAGAATTAATTTTAGGCAGTCTTCAATTTAAAAATGAATTCATTCAATCTAAAACCACAGATATCTTCTATTTGACAGGCATTATCTATTTGACAGGCTATGTGTCAATAAACAAATATATGTAGTTAAGTAAAATAAAATTTATGCTGTGTAGGAGTTCACAGACTAGTGGTAAACAGAGATAAGTGAAAAACTAAATGTAGTATAATAAACAGTTTAATGGACATACACTAATTATGAAAGTGTAAGAACAGGAGAATTTAATTTGAATTAAGGTTCAGGGATGATATTTTTGGAGGGGTTCGAAAGGGAACATTAGCTTCCAAAATTCATTTATAAAATAGAGCAAATACACACATAAAGAGGCAGAAGCATCTAACTTGAATTGGATTCAGGGGTGATATTCAAGATGGGGTGATAAAAAAAAATAAAAGCTTCCAAAATGTTTTTGCAAAATAAAGCAAGCACACATGCTCAAAATAATGATAATTCTGGATAACTCAATGTATCTAAGTATTTCATGTCCTACCTCATCTTACCTATCCTCTTTGCTCTTTGCCAAGGTTATTTTATCCATTTCTATAGCTTTCTCAACTCTGTAAGCAAATGTCACCTACATTTACATTTACTACTCAGATAGACCTTTCTCGAGAGCCAAACCTGCAATTCCAACTGTCTACTCAATCTGTCCAAAACTGAACTCAATATATTGTTTTTCAAGCTGCTCCTTATCCATATTCCTCTCTCTCCCACCAGAAATTTCTGAAGTAATCTTGTCTTTTTCTCTTTTGTCTCCTATATTCAGTAAGTTAACAAATTATTTTCAATGTATCTGTTAAGGACTTTTTTCTCATGCTTAACTGCTCTTAGCTCACACTCTTGCCACATCTATTGTGGTCTACAGACCACATCTCTGGATGCTGCTGCTGTTGCAGCTGCTGCTTATTGAGCTCTTACTAACCACCAGGTACTGTGCTCAATGAATGAAATGCTTTATCTTAAGAGTTGCCTCAATCACTTCTCTATTTCTACTTTTCCTCCCAATCTAGGTGTTACCTGAAATATAGAACTATTTTAGCTAGGTCTAGGTGAAATATAATTGTGGACTCCAGTCTGGAAATCTTAAAACTATTTATGTGTTCCTGTGGGGAGGCCATTCTAAATGAGAATATCAGCAAGACATTATATGACACAGAGCAAGATATTCTTCTTTTCAATTTGTAATTCAACTCAATACATATTTACTAATCATGGCTACGTGCCAGGCACTCTGCTTGATGCTAGTGATTTTACAGTGAAAAGAAGGACACAGAACCTGTACTCACAGAACGTATAACCTAGAAGTTAAGCAGAAACCTCTGCGGATGGAAGAGTTATGATTTTCTATGTGGAGCCCCAGGGGCTATTCGTTGATTTCTATGCTTGGCCTCACTGAGGTAAAGAGCATTCTTAAATTAACAAAGATGTGTATTTAGGAAAGATTTTCCCCCTAAATTTCCCTTTCTGTCTTTCAGTTCAATTTCAGGATATAAATTTGTTGACAATTTGGTTATTATAAAAATGTATTTCTAACTAGGAGAATATTGTCAGTAAAGATAAAATGGAGAGGTGTAATTAAATGAAAGCCTTAAGTTAAAAAAAAAAAAAAAAAGAACTAACGAGTCTATAGTACAGTGTTTCGAAGTGGTGGAACCAAATTTCTATAATTTCTATAATTTCTATAATCATTGAGATTAGAAATTGTGTAGCTTGGAATAATTTTGCTGCTATATTTAATCATCAACACTTTAGGCAGCAGAATAAAGGAGCAAGAGCATGGACTTTTGGGTTCTATAATCCTGGATTCAAACAGAAACTACGATACTTACTCTCTGTATTATTAACAACTATTTATGTATCGTTTGTGAGCATCAGTTTTTTCATCTCTAAACATCATGAAAATTCATCTGGATATTTTTGGAAAGCTACTAAATTGTTCTCTCTGCTCCAGTCCTACCACCTAGCCAAGGCAAAATCCGATAGTCTAACTAAAAATAAAATACAAGCCTGTCAGTCCTCACTGAAAATCCTTAAATCTCAACTCCAAGATCCTGAGGGTGACATTCAAATTTATCTTTATATTTTGGAATTTGTGCATTTTAGTTTTAGTCATTTCCTAGGTGCAGCTTATGCTCCAGTTATACGAAACCGCCTTTCCCACAAACCAGTAAGTACCTTTGAAGATGGTGGTCCACCTGTTTGAAACACCTCTTGAATTAACTCTGCCACTCATAATTTTGACTGCATACAATTAGGCAACAGAGAAAAACCTTAATTCTTTCATTTAGCTGGGGTTCCCTGCTTATATTACTATGTACTCCTAGAGTCACAGGGTCTGTCTTTCTTATCATCTCTATGGAACTACTTTGCCTTCAATCATTTTTAAAAAAAATGTTATATGTGCCAAGCATTCTGCTAGATATTTCTAATGCATTTTAAAGTTATAAACATTAAGAAGTTACAATTTGTTCTAAATAATAGAAAAATAACCAAGGAATTCTAGTAGTACCAACATGAAAGAATTTAAAAAGACTGGTTCTGTGCCAAACAGCCAGAATTACCTTAATCTCAGTTGATCACAAAGGTATAGTATCCCATACTAATTACCAGTAATAATTTTTGAGTGAAACTCTTTCTGCAATTGACATTTCTGGCTCACATGTTACTTTTCTATGTATTTCTAGTTCTATCTGCTAAATGGGAAAATATACACTAATCAAATTTTAAATTCCTCTTGATAAAATATGAAAAACTCCAAGTAATAAGGAAACAATAAAGAGATATAAAGGAAAAAAAATGTCTCAAAAAGGTTTTGTCTAACTGCCATAAAAATATATTTTTAAAACAATAAAATTAAAGCTTTTTCTTGATTACTCAAGGAACTGTTACATATTTTGAAGAATCTAACAGTGGTACACAAAGGCTTAGTAGTAAACAAATTTACCATAACATATCTTTAGATATTTTCTTAATAATATATAGTTATCCCTCACCAACTGCCTATATAGTTAAAAAAAAGAATTTGTTGCTAATTATGTTAAATATTCATATTTTAATCATTTACCTTTCAAATATATGCATTTAGCATTTTAAACAAAGATATTGGCAGTACCTATGTGCCAAGGGCACAGATTGATAAAATATTCTCAAGAATTAAAACAAAGCCTAAGTGCCTTAACAGTGGTATGAATAGGCAAAGGATCAGAGAAAAGGCACTTAAAAAAGCTTGCAGAAGTGAAGTGAATGAGTGAAGGCTTCATGATGGAGGTGGTACTTGAGATGAGGCTAAGTAAAAACAATCTTCCCATGGGCAGTTTCGGTGAAGAGACAAAGACAACAGAAGCATATAGACAACTTTCTGGGAAAGCAAATTAAAGCAGTATGTTGCATGTGCTCCAGACCACAATGGGCCTTTTATGCCAAGTTAAGGAAATGAATTTTATACTTTATGACTAGGGGCATGAAATAATTTAAACATGGAAATGGCAGATTACTATGTTTTCATATTTTGTGATAAAATGTCTTTCTGTAGTTTTTATAGGCCCCAGGGGGCAACAGAATCAGTCCCTTTTATACACAGTCCTGGTAGTTAATGTTATTCATGCCAGGATTAAATGGCAAAGAAATGTATTTTAAACTGAAATAATTCCCCTGTGGCTTCAATAGAGCAAAGTGTTTCTGTTGGAAATAATGGTTTGAGGAAGTGGTTTGCAAACTTTCTTTTGTTTTGTTTTTTGATATAGCACACTGCTTATTATTGTTTATGAAAGCACAGAGCAGGTAAATGTAAACTAAGGAAACGTTAAGGGCCTTAAAGAGCGTATTCCACCCTACTGTCTCCAGCAACTACTGACAAACTCCCATGAAACTTCAGGGCTGTGTAGACATAGTTTGAAAACACTAGGTTAAGATAGTTTAACTCTAGGTAAAGGGGAGTAGCGTGTTAGTCACCAATACCACGGAGAAGGTTAATACATTAAGTGATGATTAACTAAATCTAGTGGTTTATTAGAGCATATAAATGATTTTATTTGCAAAAATAGAACTAAATGTAAAATCATGTTTTGTGGACATCATTTTGTGGACATTAAGGAGAATTTACTGCATTCATAAATACTGTATTATATATTATATATTATATGTATATTCATTTAATTTTGTCATAAAGCAAGTTTCCCATTTGTACATATTTGACCCCCATAAATTGACAGTTCTAATATGTATAAACACTATAATTAATCTTTTCTTATAGTAGCATTTAATCTTAATTTTTGTCAATCAGAAGACATTCAGGTAACTATACTCTAGAACTTAATTTTTGGTAATGGATACTTTACCAATCATATAGCACAAATTGGGTGTTGGTATGATTCAGGGTTCAGGTACCTCTGAAGAGAAGAATGCTGACAAAAGTATATCCATAATAATGTAGGAGTGAGATCTCACATATAAGGAAATTAATTTAAATTAAGCGTTAGATGGTCTATGCAAAAACAGCATTTGCATGTGTGTGTAGAAGTAAAAATGTATTTGACTAAATTAAAATTCAATGAAAAAAAATTCTTGTAATTAAAATATCCTTCAGCTTCTTATTTCTTGTCTTTTTATCTTTGAACTGTTCAGGTCACATACATTCTAAACTTTACACTTAAAATTTGATAACATACAATTTCAGCAAAAACAAGATAATTTAACATTTAATGAGCTGAAACAAATTCAGTATTATTCATGCTAAACTATCTTAAATGTTTTTGCATATGTTAACTCTTGTGCTAGAATAATTTAAGAAAGTAAGCATTAAAATCTCAACTCCTTGATGGAGAATCATTTCAGAAATATATTTATGCCATTCCAGAATGATAATCACTTTTGAAAATTTAATCGTTTTCACAAAATACATTTTTTGAGAAATGATCTGTTACTTTTAAAGCACCTAATTTCTGATAACAGTATTTCAACCAAAGAAAATATATTGCCTTAAATAGATTAAAATACACCAATAAGAAAAAAAATAATCATGTTTAATTCTGTCCCTTTGATAATAAAAGCAGAGTCAACTTTAATAAATCTTTACCTTCATGCTTTAAAACCATCTTTCTTTCTTCTTTTCCACCAAATACAAAAACAATAGCAACAAAAAGTGAGGCACATTTCCTTTTATAAATGTCAAAATCAAATATATTTTCTAAATTAAAAATGTAGGAGGTAGAGTTCATATTTACCAACATTTCTACTTTATCTCAAATCCTAGAGTTTTTACATGAATTGCTATAACATCAACAAAAAAAGTGAGTGATTAAAATCATTCCAGTGTGTTTTCAAAGAAAATCACCTGCCAAGAAAGGTGTCAGCAAGATCTTTACTGAAGGAGTTTGTGTCATCACTGAGCATATGGAATTTACTGACCCTTAAACTTTAAGAGACTGAGATAGAATACCTAATGTGAAAAGCTGCCTTAAAGAGACAGCTACAGGATATTGTAAAGAGCGTTTATATCTCAGTGTATGGAGAAGGAAAAAAAAAAGTAATAATTCTGTAGAACAGCCCCAGGGCACTTGCATTTTGAGTCACTGCCACAATAAGCAGATCTCCACTAGGAAGCGAATATATTCAGTAACAGCACAGACTTGTACTATCAGTAGATATCATCGTAAAGCAGGAGAGGCAACAGGATTAAAAATAGAAGTACGAAACGGAGAGAGAGAGAGAATAATTATCACTACTGCTTATAGTTTGCAAAGGCAAGAGACTTTAATAAATAAGACATGCATTTATTCAGAGCCACCTTTATAAAGAATTTGGAGTCTACTATATTAATTCCCTAGGTCTTTGTAGCTTTTTTTTCCCAGAACATTATAACTATGTAGCTAAAATAATTAAATGCCAATATGTTTATGCTCCTTCCCATAATGTAAAATAAACAGAGAAAAGAGGTTAATTTTCCCTTTTCATATAAAGATAACGACTAAATTACAAAGTAAACCTTAGTACCGAAAGATGCAATTTGAGGATAAAAATGAGGTAGAATCTGGTTTAATTTAGACTTAACCGTTTTCTAGAAGGATGAATGATTTTTTCTTAGGTAGTTGAAATACATTTAGTAAGTAAGAGCTTTGTAACTCACTATTATATTCATATTATTAATCATTATGACTTTTTCATAACAGAAAATCTTCCATCTTAATGAGTTTCTACTTTACCTCAAATTGAAAAGCATATTAAACATGATACTTAAGCCTCCTGTATAATTTATTGCTGGTATATTGCATATAAAATAATACAAAATAGCAATTATGTTAAGCTATGCATATGAAATATAAAACATTTTTCTAATCCCAGAGGACACAGTTTGCAAAGTTCCATAAAATATCTTTTAATTCTATTCTTTCTGTGATATATAAGGGAAGTAACTCTGTAATGTTCACCATATTGTAGCCATCAACAACAATATCAGGAGACATATCTCATAAACCCTCAATTATGACATGTAGAAAAAATTTTAAATACCTGTGAAAAATAAGTGTTCACTACTATTTTGCTTGAATTCAGAGAATCCTAATGCTATCTTATTTCCATATTTAAAGCACAGATTAAACTGACATGCACATTATTTATTTCTTACATCCTCTTTAATACCTTCACACTTTGCAGTTTTCCTTTCCTTATATTTCTCTTCATTAAAAGTTTTACTATATAGCAACTTCCTATGTAGTGAAGCCATTTAAAGCACACTTACTTGAAAAGTGTAAAACCGAGTCCCATTAGGAGGATGCACTTTAGGGGAGCCAGAAACGGTGTTCATATCCGAGAAAATCATTTCTGATCACAGAGACAGTATAATCCTCAAGGAGCTACAGATGCAGAGCAGAGAGCTTAGCGTACAGATAAATCCGTGCATGCATTGAGGGAGGCTGGAGAGTAAAATGAAATCTGCCCCATCCTTCATAGATACACAGTGATAGCATTTTGAATCTTTCTCCTACGTTGGAAATCTAAGCTGAAAGGTCATCAGCCACCAACCTTTTGTGCAGCTAGTTCTTTAGAATATACAATGTTTAAATTGTTGTTGGTTTGTTTTCTTTTTTTTCCAAACACAAAAGGAAAAGAAGCAAGAACCGACAATAAATGGAGCTTATGTAGAATCTGGCAGTGCTGTGGACCTGCCCATCTGTTCTCAGTGATAATCACCTCCCTCCACCACAGTCTAGCAGAGTGATTATGCTAAATATCCTGGTTAACCAATAACATACAGTTTCATTTCAGGGAAGCGTGCACAGTGTAATTCAGAGGACCTCTTCTGACTAACCTGAAGCATGTTTCATACACTGTTTAAAGCTGTATTTAGTAACACGTTATTGTTCCATCACTCTTATTTCTGTAGATTTCCAAATATCTTTGTTACTTTCAGTATTTTCAGCAAGATTTTCAATTTTTGTACAAAGCTCTTTCTTTTAAAGTAGACTTCTTTCTAAATTTATAGATCAAAGCATATCATAGTTGGCTAGAATACTGAGGTGCCAGGCAGTAAGATTATGTAATACTACAAATGTTATCAAATAAAATGCACTAAATATTTCTACTTCTCTGAACTCTGAAAGAATATCATGATATGAACATAGTCATTATTCTATTTCCCCCACCTTAACTTGAAAATGATTAAGTTTCACAGATGATGCCTAAAAAAGTACATTTAAAAAATCACAACTTCCTCTCTCATATATAGAAAACAATTAAGAAAATACCTTTTAGGTACATAAAGATTTTTGATTCAAGATCCAAAAACATTAATTGCGAACATCTAGGCTGTGTTGCAAAGCATGTTCGGTTTTCTATGTCTTTTAACGCAAATTATTCAGTCTGTATAAAAGATCATATTCAGATGACTTTGCACTTTTTAGAGGTAAAAATAAATGTTCCATTTACACGTGGTTCAAAGGTGGAGACTTCAGGAGGAAAGAGACAAGAATGAGCCAAAAGTGGTGTCTTTGTGAATGTATCTAAGATGACATAGTTATACATAATCAAGAACCAGAAACCACCGGCTTTGAACCTGAAAACTACAAAAGGAAAATGATGGTGATGAGCTCTTAAAACTTAAATTATCATTTATTTGTACTTTCAATTCTCCAGTTATAATTCAAATTTATAATATCAATGAGGAGGATGCAGAATAATGATTCTCAATTCCTTAGATGGGATTTCTACATTCTGGTAAATTATACGACTGGGTAAGTATAATTATTTACCCAGCAAACTGCTATGTAAACCAGAAGATAATTTTAAAATAAATGTTTAATTTGGGGGTAATTTTAAATTCAAAGAAAAGTTACAAAGATAGTTTAGAGAATTTCCATATATCCTTCGCCCAGCTTCCCCAGTTGTTAACATCTTACACTACTGTGGTACATTTGTCCAACTTAAGAAACGAATATGGTACATTATTAACTGATCTCTGGACTTCACTTGTCTTTCTATTAATGTCCCCTTTGTGATCTAGGTTCCAATCCAAGTCACCACATTTCTTTAGCTTCCATGTCTCCCCAGTTTCCTCTGGTTCGTGACAGCTTCTCATATTTAAGTACTGCCTAAGTATCCTATAGGATATTCTCTGCTTCGATGCTTATATTACTTTTGTTTAATATTTTCCTCATGAATAGACTAGGGCTATGGGTGAAGTATCCTTCTCATCACAACATATTGGGGGTACATGATATGTACATATCTATCACTAGTGTTATTAACCTTCATCACTTGGTTAAGGTAGTGTTTGCCAGGTTTCCCTACTGCAAAGTTAACTATTCTTCTCTTTCCATACTCTATTTTTTGGAGTTAGTCACTAAGTCTAGTGCACAATCACAGAGGTGATAAAGAGGGGTGAAATTAAGCTTTACTTCCTGGAGGAGGATAGCATCTACATATATTAAATGAATTTTTTTCTACACAGAAAATTTGCCTCTTCTCTTCTGATTATTTTTTCAATCATTTATTTATATTAGTATGGACTCAGATAAATTTATTTTATACTTTGGGGTGATAATATAATACAATATAATTTATTTTGATGCTCAACTCATCCCACCTGTGGCCACTGAGACATTCTTCATGTTGGCCCGGTTTCCCTTTGACATGCTCCCATTTTTTTGTTTTTTGAGCACACAAATAAATATTTTTTTAAATGCATTCTGTTCTCCTTTATAAATTACCTATTTGCTAAAACTGTTAGTCTCCTTAATTATAATTCTAATTATCATGGCAAGTTAACTTGAAAAATCATGTTTTATTTTTTCATAATTATTTAAGCACCTATATTATTTTATAATCTTCCTTTCCATTCTGACTTCTTAGCCCACACAGAATTCATTACATTGACTCTCAAATTAAATAAAATAACTATATAAACATACCAGCTGTGGCAATCAGTGATGTATAAGACATTTTGGTTCTTCTCATTTGAATATACATGTTGGAATCATACTTCCTCCTATGGTTAATCGGGCCCCCTAACTTGTGCTCCCCAAAGAGCTATGAGTAGAAACAATGTCTCCAAAATGAACATGAAGCTTCTTGGGAACCCAGGTTTTAAAGGAAAAAATTTTTTTGCCAAATAGATTATTATGATGCAAATATCACCTCCACGTACTTTAATGCTTACCTGTAAATTGGTTCTGGTGTAATTTAAACCAGAAAATTCACGAGATTTTTCATTATTGTTATTTTAGAGGAGCCAATAAACCAAATACTTCTGGCATAAAAATTACATATTCCTGGTATAATCTCATATACTTGCCAAATTTGCATTAACCAGCAAACTACCACAGCTAGGAATTCTGGAGCTTTTTGGCCAATAAGAACACACTTTTTTTTTTTTTTTCATATTTCTTGTGTAGGGAGGGGAAGAAAACAGTGAGAACTAATGTTAAAGGAGGTGGGAAAAAGAAACAGTATTAATATATAATTAATATAAGTAGCGTTCTTTATTCCAATATTGCTAAAATTTGCCAAAATATACATTCTTCCCCAAACTTTTTTTTTCTATGTAGGCTATTTATGATAATTACATTATTTCATTTTTTTCTGAAGGCCTATTTGGAGACAACTCAACTTTCTCAGCTTGCCTAATAGATACAGGGAGAGTGGTGTCCAGGTCTGAAAGTGCTAAGGATATAGAATCCTGCCTTGTCCATTGTGGTTGTAGAGAGCTGGTTCTCTTTCCAGGCCCTGAAGGCATGATTATAAAAGATACAGTCTGTCCTCAAGACACTGCAAATTTGGTGAGTGAGACAGCAACTATTAAGAGGTAGGTAACTAGTAGGACAACTAAAATGCAGTTTAATAAATGCTAATGACTGACTTAACCTGAAGAAGACTGTGTTTGTCTGAAAAGCACGTAAATCAAGGGATATATGAGAATGATCCTGGTAAGAGCAGGAGGTTAAAGGCTTTCCAAAAAGAAAGGTCAATGTGCAAAAAGATATAAGATGACATGGAATGTTTGTGGAAATATGGCTGAAAACAGGCATGGGAAGTAACTGAGCTACATGTGCCTTTTTGCACATAAACATTTTCTTAAGTGAAATTAGTAAAGAGACTTAATCTGGTTAACACCCTATTTCTATGAAATCAAGTAAAATTCAAACATTCTTTTCTCAAAAAATATGAAATGTGGAGTCATATTTTCATATTTTTCCTTAGTATATTTTGATATCTTTTTTAGTTTTCCAAATAGCTTTCCAAGATTATTTTGGCTTGTCAAGAAACTTCATTTTTAGGTTAACTCCTTTTGATTTATACTATTTTAAGCATTAACTTGAAAATAGAAGTATAGAGTACAATATTACTACGTGAAATGAAATTTAATGTGCTCATGGTAACAGTTAGTTTTCAGGCCATGTTTATCATATGAGGGTAAGTAATATGCCCACTTCAATTACTATATACAGATCACCCCTCAAAAAATCTCTCAAGATGTATCTTTCACCAGGAGAAGTAAATTAAGAATATGAACTCTGGTGAAATTATTATAGAGTCAAGATAATTAACATAAAAAAGAATATGAACTCTAGAAAGTTTAATAGAAGCTATTTCAACCACTTGAATTTTTACAGAAGGAAGTTGAAAATGACAAAGAAAAAGGATAACTAAATTGCACTTTCTTAAAAATGGATATAATAAAGTCCTGAAGCCAGACAGTTATTTTTAATAGACTAAAAGAGGAGATTTAGAAGTCATCTAATACATCCTTCTGCTTCTGGGAATAATTACCCTTTAGCCTTCTGAAATCTATGTTGACAGCTTGGTTTTATAAAAAAGTTAAAAAAATACTTTAGACCTTACTGTTTTATATCCTATCAGGAAGATTCAGCTCAAATATTTATTTTTAATAACACTGAAACATAATTTTTAGTCAAATAACTGTAGATATATTCTGCTTCAGGACAAGCAATTCAGTATAACTTTTATTTATTTATGGATATTGGATAAAAAGCTAAAAAAATTTGATTGAGTGATAAGAATTTGGGTAGTTAAAGGAATGCACCGAAAAAGGCTTCCTAGTTTCTGTTAGTTTCTGAGAAATGCTCAGGGGGAAAATGCCATACTGCACAAAGAACAGGAGGTGAGGAGGGAGTGATGGATAGAGAGAGAAAGAGAAGAAAGAAAGAGAAAAAGGAAGAAGAGGCGAAGGAGAGGGAAGAAGAGGAGGAAGAAAAAGGAGAGATATTACTACAGTTTATACCATATTACATCATAGCAATATAGGATAACAAAGAATTTTAGAGCCGAGTGTTCAGTTAGAAGTCATGCCAGATGGAGTGAAATTTGCAGCCCAGATGGGCAATACATCCTAGTGAATCCATATGGATGGCATACGGAAGCCGGTTAAGTATATATTGCCAGCTAGATTATCTATATATCTATCCATCTATCATTATCTATCTAAATATATGTTCATATTTATTCACCTCTATCTATATCCATATCCTTATCCTTATATCACAAGTTCTACAAAATATAGCAAAGACAACTCTGTGAAGACTGTCAAAACCTGAAGTTTACTTTTACATCCTATTTCTGTGTCTCCTACTTTCTGACAGTCATAGCTGAATCTATAGCTAATCTGAATGTAAGGTTTGTTCATTCTTTCATTCATTCACTGATTTATTCAACAAATCATAGAGGAGTGATGGTGTGACAGACACCTGTTACAGTTAGAACAGAAATGAAGGGCAGGTGAAACAATGAGTGGAAACACTTTGCATTTTGTAGTTAGCCAATGAGAAGCCCCATCCAATAGGTGTAATCAGTCCAACAGTGAGATCTTCTATCAAAGGATTCAAAAACACAAACAAAAGAACAAAAAACTTTTAATGCCTTAGAGACTTTCTTCCACTTTCAAGTGATTACTTTAGCTAACAAATCATTCATTGAGGATGTCCCAAATAAATCAGAACAATATTTAGAATCCCTTGGGATCCCTTAAGATTTATACCCATGTAGACAAAAAAATAATAAGCATATTGAAATTAAAATTTACAAGCTTCCATTAATAACAAGAAAATTTTTTTAAATTTGGCTTCAATCCACATCTTGATAATAATGTGTTATTTTTTTTTACATAATCTATATGTGTGTAGATTTAGGCATGCATGTAAACCTATGTACATATGTACATGTATGCATATGTGTTTACACAAGTTTATACATATAAACATACACATACATATGTACATATATACTGTCTTCAGAACTGAAATTAGAAAATTTTAAAATGGTATCTTATTTTCATATTCCTTCTTCTTATTTACTTTAGTTTCTCTTTGCTTAAAGCACATTTTCCACAAAAGTTTACATGTATTATGCTAGCCCATGACAACTTTTATGTAAATTGCTAATATTAAATTGTATGAAATTCAGGATTAAGTTTTGTTCTGTTTTAGTCCTTTAACAAAAAAATTAATTTATTGTAACTCAATAATTTTACTACTCTATACTTTGAGTATATTCCTTTAAGGCTTTCTCATATTCTGAAATATATGCCATCAGGCCTGGGTTTACAGAAATTAAAGTTCTATAAACTTTAGACAGGATGCTATTTCCTCATCTACAACTCTGAAAACCAGATGCTCACATCGTTCACATTTTTATAATAATACGTGCAAAGATTGCTGAGCTCTGACATTTATAAAATAAAAACAGTTGAGAAAGATTGGGTCCATTCTATGGCATGAGAACTATATATAGGGTATTATATGTTGAACTTAAACTTGGATATCCCCTGCATGCTCTATTGTATAATATGGATTTGATGTTAAGTTTCGCTTTTCCTCAGAAATTGGTAAAATTCCTAGCCATTGGTGAATAACATATTTCCACTCTAGATAAGTCTGTTATTTTCTAATTTATTTACTGTTAAGTTTCCATATATGTTCTCTGATACTTTGAACCAGCATTATTGTATTGGGATGCACATTCTCAGTACTCATACAGAATTTGGATTTTATTTTTTTAATCAGGAAGCATAATTTCTAGCTAAAGTTTGAGATAAAATATGCTTCCTTAGTGTGCAAAAGTTATCCTTATATGGAACTTCTTGTCTACCACTAACAAAGACTGGCACAACTCATGGCATAGAGTAGACATCCAGTAAATAAGTATTTGAGAATGATTGAAACATCTTCCTCTAGCTGTTCTGCTTCTCTCTTTTCATGGTTTGCTAATATTAATTATTTCATTGACTTGCTGACTAGTTCTGAGAATTTGAAAATGCTTATTCTTATTCTTAGATCCTTACGGTTAACATGTGGTATATTTAGCATTTATACTTTGGGCTGGGTGTACTGCTTGGTACATAATAGGCAAGTTTTTGATGAATACATAAAAAATGAACAAATCCAGATATTTTAACTACCAAACATATTGTTTTTATTAAATAATGCTTCCTAAGCAATTTAGAAAATAAACTGAGAAGTAGATTGCAGACTTCCATGCATTCGACTCACACAAATGCACACAGAGATAACCTTGTCTTCATGCACACATTCACAAGAGCATCAGGAGAAACATCACATGAAAGGGAAAAAAAGGTATGTTCCACACAAACAAAGGAAATGTTCTAATGCTTTTCATCTAGTTCATTTTATTCTGAACACTTTGTTTATATTGCTCCAGAAGAATAGATTTAACTGATAAAATGAGAGGAAAAGAATCACGATGGTAACCAATTCTATAGGAGGGCTTTTAGGACAAAATT
This sequence comes from Pteropus medius, assembly GCF_902729225.1. Taxonomy (NCBI): domain Eukaryota; kingdom Metazoa; phylum Chordata; class Mammalia; order Chiroptera; family Pteropodidae; genus Pteropus; species Pteropus medius. The sequence continues at coordinate 28,650,684 of NW_024350319.1, forward strand.
ACCAGAGCTAGCTTGAAATAATAGAACAACTTAAAAAACCATTAATTTATATGGATGGACACTCCACTCATAGTCTTATATTTAAGATTAGAAAGATTGCAAGATTATAGAAACAAGGGTAATATTAGGCAAAATTGTGGACAAGACTAAAGGAATCTTTAGATTTATTTCTTACTTTTCAAAATCTCTACTGCCACAGTTGCTATGGTAGCAAGCACATTATTTTCTTCTTAGTTTTATTTTTTCAAAGAATGTTCTTTAGAAGACAAAGACCATCACTATTCTGTTTTATTTTTTATTAAGAGCAAGAACAACGGCTCAATAGTTACCATTTATTGAATGATATTATATGGCAGCAATAACGCTGCCTTTTACAAAGCTCTCTAAAGAAGGCATTCCTCAGTTATATATAAGGAAACTGAGTCTCAAAAAATTAAAACTAGTCTAAGAAAACAAAGTGGAAAAGTCACACCATTTGAAATAGGTCTTTCTGATTACTAAGTTACATTATAAAACATGTACTTTTTATTTTACAGACATATTCAGATTTTTTCGATGTATCAGATATGGGCTGTGAAAGACAGAGGAATATACAGAACAACTGGAAGGTCTTCAGTTTGAGCAGATGCTCAACTTTTTGTCCAAAGTAGCGGAATGATGAAGTTGCCACCAAATAAAATGAAGAAGGCTGTGAGAGAAGCAGGTTTGGGAAAAATTCAGTTGCTCAGTTTTGCACATATTGAGTTTGAAGTTTCTATTGGTCACCTAAATAAAAATGTCATGTTGGCAGTTGGATATACAAATCTGGAGACCTCATTATCATACAGACTGAAAACCAAATAAATAAATAAACTAGAATGATGTCACCAGGAAGTGAATGCAAATCGAGAAGACAAGAGAAGAGACCCAAGTTCAGGTCCTAGCGCACTCTAGCATTAAGAGTCTTGGGAGACCAGCAAAAGAGAATGAATGGGAACAATCAGTGAAGTACAGGAAAGACCAATAGAGAGATGTGTTCTGAAAGTCCAGTGATTAACATGAATTAAGTAGATGAGAGTGATCATCTGTGTCAAACACTGCTGAGAGATCAAAGGTAAGAACTGAGAACCGGCCACTGGATTTAGCAAAATAAAGGTTGGCTTCAGTGGAGGTTTGGGAGAAAAACCTGATTGAAGTAAGTTTATAGCGAAATGGGAGGAGATATATTGGAAATAGTGTACCTATACAACACTCTTAAAGCACGTTGCTGCAAAGAGAACCAAAGAAATGGGACAATGGTTGGCAAGGAAAAGGGAGAGAAATAAGGACAGCTTGTGCTGAGGAAAAGGCTCTAGGAGAAGGTGAAAAACATGATGTAGGATGAAATGGGTTTCCATGCTGGTAATTGTAGTGGTGGGAGTTTGTACAAATTCTCAGGAACTTAGGAAGCAAGGACTTCAGCTGAGAATCAGGTTGGGGGCAGACGTTTTGAATGTTTCAGAAGTGAAGGAATGGTATGAAACAGTTATGTATGAAATATATACCTATATTAAAGAACATAGCTTAGACATGCAAGTAAATCAGCTGACTTTACCTCCTTAAATTAAAATCTTTGGCTATGGACGCATGGGTTGTAAAAAACTACAAAGTTTTACTGCATGGCAGCAAGCAGTTTAGAATGCATGTTCTTTGGAGACAGCTCCATAGGTTGATAACGACAGAGAAAAGAAATGAGCCATGCATACCCAGTTCATTCTTCCAAACTTGCTTATCAAGGAAGTCATTTCTTCCTAGGGGAGTACAAGTGAGGCCAGAAGTGTTATTCTAATGCGAGTCCTGCCACATGGGGTGGAGGGGAATGTATTCTCTTATTTCCACTATAATTTTTCTTGGATAGTATGAAAATAAATATCATTTGACCAAGTTTTTTTTCCTCAGTCAGCCAATTCTTATTTCCATTCTCTCCATACCTAACCAAGAATCCATGGTCTGTTAGTTCTTCCATTCTCTTGCCTATGCTCTCAGCCTACTTTCTTGAAACACTTTGACTCATTCAATAAAAAATTGGATCCAATTGCCCAGCTTCTCTGCTCCAACCTGAATTGTCATGTGCCACTGGAGCACATAAAACAACAAACTTACTGACCAGCTCACCATCCTCAACCCAACAGTGCCCTCTGCTCTGTCTGGCCACTCATCGTCTCCCACGTTCATTTCACAGCAGCTTAATAAACTTCTCTCCAGTCTGCTTATGGCCTCTCTCGACTGCTTGCTCACTCACTTTCCACAGAGTAACAATTCAGTTTTAAACTGCAATCCTTTTTCTTATAAACTTACATGTATTTGCCCCATCCCTATCTTTTTCCTGTCACTCAAAGTCTGAGATGGATACTTCCATTTCAACTTTGTAACAAGGAGAAAGAGATGCTTCCTAGCAATTTTAAGTCTACATTGGGGATCTTCTTACGCATCATTAGCCGTGGCTTGCAAACTCTTTTCTGGGACAGTCTCTTTTATGGGTTTTCCTTGGATGTCCCTTTAAATCATTCATATATTTATTCTCCAAACTTAGATTGCAATAGAATATCTCCTAATATTATTTAAAATCCCAGATGATTAGAGATATAGAAGACCCTAGAGATTATCTGGCACAATAGAACCTTCTGAGCATTAGAATCCTCAAGGGTGCTTTAAAAAAATCCAATGTTTAGGTCTCACTTATAATGATTTTGGTTTAATTAGTTTAAGGATGCCAAATTGGTTCTTTTCTAAATCTCCCAGGTGTTTTTTCAATGTGCAAACAGGATTATGGGATCACTGGTGTGGTGCAATTCTTTTATTTTATAGTCAAACTGAACATGAGAGATTAAAATGTCCTGCTGTTCTTGGTCATACCATGAATCATTCCGAGCTAACTAGGGCAGAGCTTCCTTCTTAGCCAGCGTGTTGCAAATAGGTTATAGGTGTGCTGAAATACCAGTCTCTCAGCTTCAGAGTGACTCATTCAATCCTGAGACTTCAAGAGCTCCCGAGGTACTCAATTTTAGGCTCGAGCATCCTCCTCTGTCTGCATTAGTGTGATGTAGAAATGTCATAATTTTCTCTTTGTGCCATAATGTGAACAAAATTGAGAAACACTAATCTTGTGTACCCTTATCCTCAAAAATCACTGGCTAATATTTATACTTTGAGAAGTCTATCTTTTTACCTTTTCTCCATTAAATTCCATTTTTTATGTGTTTTGTGTTATTAGTATATTTTTCAGTCCAATAACTAAATAAGGAATGAAAAGTTTAAACACCATTTAGGGAATGACCTTGGCAAAACTTCATTTTGAACATATTGACAGTGAATTATTAAAAATGTCCTGGGTCACAACCTCTTAGCTGTAAATGAAGACACCTAAACAACAGTGGTCAAGTCATACAGTTTTGTAGCTTATTGATTAGGAGGCCATGCAGATACAGTATTACAAGTTTCTTATGTCATGATAAATTATGGGCATACACTAGTTTCTTCAGTCTTCTGCCTTATATTTGACATTCACCACACATAAATAAATGAAAGGAACATAAATATTAACATTTCATAACAAAAGAAGAAATTCTTATTATAAATGTTTTGTTTTAATACCAAAAGGGCACATAATCAGTAACCTGATTATAATCCGTTAGCATTATATACACTGGCAGCACCAGTCATGAACAATAAATATTAATTTGATTCAGCTGATTAGATGCAAGAATTTGAATATTTCTTTGAATTCTGATTGATTATTAAATCATCAACCTAGTACATGGTCTCTAGTATCAAAGAGATCCAAGTTCAAATCCCCGTGCTTCTACATTATTGATGAACAAAGCTTTGACTTAGCTTCCCTAAGCCTCAGTTTTCTTCTCTGAGAAGTGGGGATTAAAATAGGTTTTAACTCTTGGGGTGTTGTGAAATTTAAGTCAGATAATGTAAGTAAAGCATGTACTGTCATTGTCACCCTCTCGGTCACTCAGAATCAAACTTAGTTTCTAAATTTCTTTTTCTTTTCACCAATGGATTGTGTTGCATTATCCCTTTCTGTTGCCCAGAATTCTCTTTTTACTCATACTCAAGATCTAGCTCCAGTGCCCCCTCTTCTATGAAGTCTCACTAATACAGAACCTTTTTATTCCCATACAACTAGTCTGTACTTCATTGTAGCCTGTACTAAGACCTGTATTAAGGTCTATAATAGGTGAGTTATCAGCAATTTGCTGTGCTTGTCCATTCTACTGGGAGCTCCTGGAGAAGGTAGATTGTGTCCTCCCCACTGCAGCCTATAAGATGAATAAATATGTGAATCAGACAATTTCATTCTCTTACTTTCAACTCTCCAATAGCTTTCCATCATACTTCAGAAAAAAAATCCGAAGCCCTTTCCATAGCCTATAAAGCTATATAATATTTGATTCTGGCACTCTCTGTCCTCACTTCATGTCACTATGCCCCTACACACTGTCTGCTGGCCACACAATCTCCTTGCAGTTCCCAGAATGTAATGTCAATTAATACAGTGAAGATCTATCAAGCACCAGCTATGAGCCAGATTCTACTCTAAGCATTTGGGATACATTGGTGAACACAGTAGACAAATACCCTTCCTTGTAGAGCTTCACTGTAGTGGGAAGAAGTGGAGAAACCATCAACATCATAATGAATAAATTACATTGTATGTTAGAAGGGGATAAGTGCAATAGAAAGAAGTGGAGCAGGGGAAGGGGACAGGAATTAGTGCAAAGGGAGAAAGGATTAGTGAGTTTTGAGTTCAAATCCCATATTAAGTCTATTGTCCCCTTGGTATTTGCAATTGCTCTAAAATTTTCAAGAGTATAAAATGTATGCCCCTACTCCCACACTGCAACTTTCTATTTCCATAATCAGCTTTATTTTCATTTTCTTCATTGAATTTCATTTTCTTCTTTGAAGAAATGTATATATATTAGTAAAATGAATATGTGAAACATAGTTAATTATGCATGCTAGATACTTAGCTTTCTAGTCTCAAGTGGTCACAGAAGTCAACAATAGCAGTCCACTCAAATGCCACAGGATGTAATCATTAGTTTTTTTTCTCACCCTCTAAATTTATATCTGGATATGGCGTGATTTAAAATATACATATACTCTTTGAAAAGTGAATGGGACTAGTGAATATCCTGACCTGATACGAATTTACTGCAAAATTCCTTTTGGGGAATAAGAAAAAAATACATTTTTCCATACCAAGAAATTTGAGTAAGATCTTCATTATTTTTGCAATTCAAATTTTAAAATGTTTTTATGGCAACTTTAGAGTTTTTCTCAGAGTGATAAAAGGTAAACACATTGTAAAATCCATTTTTTAGTTCCCTAGCTGTTGAAGTTTAATATTTACAATGCAAAATATAATTTCCCTTATGACCACTAACAAAATAAAGCTAACCATTTAAAAAAAAACAAACTGCTTACTAATAAAGATAAATTGATTAGATAAATGGAAAAATAAAGACGTTTGTATTGAAAGATGATAAAACAGAACATATCTGAAGTAATATCATACGACTAAATCTAGAATGTATATTTCAAAGAAAAAGGTTTATTCATGAAAGCTCCTAACAAATCCCATATTAAGCCTATTATCCCCTTGGTATTTGCAATTGCTGTAAAATTTGCAAGAGAATAAAATGTGTGCCAAAGGTTCATATAGTTCGATTTTGTCCTCTGGATTCAAACTAGATATAGAAATGATCAAAATGACCTGAACAGTTTTCATAATCTATAAGTGTTCATTTACCAACTTTTGTACTTCGATAATTAGGCTACAACTAAAACCTAGAACTCTAAAGGTATAAACAAATATCCAAAGCTTCAGATGAGAGACAATGATAAAGACATAATCTGAGGCATGGAATGACCAATAAACTTTAAGAATTGTTATGTCTACTATTAATTTAAACTTTTCTGTTTAATGATGCAATATCCTTTGTTATCTTAAAATCATCCATGAAAATATGCATTAATGACACTTGGAAAGGAAGGTGCTGGAGATGTTCCTGAATGAATTAAAGAAGTTCAGGCAGGGAATGGAATCTGGTAGAAGTGGGGCTGGGAGTATTTAAGGTCATTGGAATTGACCCTGCAGCATGAATTAGAAGTAAGAGGTTTCAGGGAAATGGCAGGCAAATTTAAAATCCCTCTTGACATCTTCAGAAATTTTAAAGGCACTGAGATACCCACAGCAAAGTAGATATATTATTTAAATCTTAAAGGAAAGAATTTAAGGAAGGGTCATTTATTCATTTAACAAATATGTTTTGAGCTCATAAAGCTGATTGAACTGCTAAAGATTCTACTGTGAACAAAACAGAAACAAAGACATAACTTTTCTTATGGAACTTATCTTCCAGTGGAATAAATAAAGAATTTATACAGCATTTTGGAATGTTATAAGTGCTTTGAAGGGGAAAGAGAAAAGTAGGGAGAAGTAGGGAACTAGAAAAATTTAAGGTAGTTAGAGAAGGTCTCAATAAGAAAGTAACATTTGAAAAGAAATAGACTTGAGGTGAGGAAGTGAGCCATAATAACAAAGTAAGAGAGTACCAGCCAAAGTGAAGGAGAAATACAAAGGTGCTAAGGTGATAGCATGCTTCGAGTATGACTGAAGACCGAGGAGGGTGGTGTATCTAAGCTGGGAATATGAATAAAGGAATAATAGATGATAAAATCCAAGAGAGAATAAGAAGCCAGATTAAGTGGAAGCTATAGGGCATTAACTATGCATTGACTTTTAGTCTGAGAAAGATGAGAAAGCAGGGTAGGAGAGGCTTTGGAAGACTTTGAGGGGAAGAGTGACATGATTAAATGTTTAACTAACATTTTAAAAAGATCATTCTAGATTGAGATTGGCTTCTAGATTGAGAATACAGCATGGGGAGGGGGCGATTAGAGTGGAAGAAAAGCAAGCTAGCCAGGAGGCTATGTCAAGGAAAGCTAATGGTGGCTCATACCAAGGTGGTAGTGCTAAAGGTGATGAGATATAGCTGGACTCTATATTTTGAAGGTAAATTTGGGCTTAAGGGAAATAGGAAACAAGCATAACTCTAAGAATTTCATCTATACCAGTGAAGGATGGAGCTGCTATAAACTGTGATGGGGAAGACTATGGTTGAATCAGGTTTGGAAGGACAAACCAGAGCTCAGTTTTCAACATGTTGAGTTTTAGATATGTATTAGACATTCACACGGAGATGTCAAGTAGGTAGTTGGACATATGACCTTGGATTTCAGTGTAGAGTTCTGACAAGAATTATGTTTGGGAGTCTTCAGTGTACAGACCTAAAGGAGTAAATATAGGGAGAGATGAGGAGAGGTCCAATGACTGAACCCTCCAGCAATCCTATATTAAAGAGTCCAGTGACACATGGAAGAATAAGCAAAAGAAGCTAAAAAGAGAGGCCAGTAAGCCTGACACTAGGATTGAGTGTTTCAACAGTGAAGCGACCCACCTTGAACTCATAACTGAAGCAAGAGCCATCTGGAGAGGGTGGCCTCTTTTTCCAAGCTAATAACTTAGACAACAAGCCAGGTGGACTGAAAAAGAAGGTGGCATTTTCCTGCCAATGATCACCAAAATCCACTGTGGTAACCAATGAAGTGACAAATTACCACATGATTATTTTCCTAGTCTGACTTTAATGGAGGATCAGGATGGGAACATAATGATAAATAACAAGTGCTTACAATTTGATACAGGGCTCAAAACCAATACCCAAAATAATCTGAGAGTTACAGATGTCAGTGCTAAAGGGAACAACATAGATTCTTCAAGTAAAATGTTGATTAATTCAATGGTTTTTTTTTTTTGTAAACAGAAGAATACATTTTAAATAAAATTATATGTGGGAGTACAAGATATAAGACATATAAAGTGATATTTCTTTGTCTGAGTCAGAAGTAACAGCGTCAGACACCTGCCTATTCAAGAGTCCCTACTAGAGCTATCCTTGAGGCATCCTGACACAGTCCTAGAGCTCTACCAAACACTTAAAGAACCCTGGCAGAAACTTAAAAAGAAAGCAGTGTAGAGATTAAATTAACTGCCATTTGAAACAGTCAGGGAGGGTCTGGAAAAAACGAACCTGATAGGATAGAATGTGCCCAGGATGTTAATGTTTTGTTTCCCTCCCCCACCAGATCATGACATCTCAGTTGCAAAACCTCCAAAACTACAGATGACATATCAGTGATAAACGCGGCCATCTAGCAATAATGTTAAATAACTTATATTTAAAGAAAGAGAGAACATTTATAGTGTAGAAGACAAATTGATGTGAATAACAATACATGTATATAGGAAGGTTTATCTATTTCGGAAATACATTATCTCTAAGGTAAGGGGGTAAAAAGATGCATTTAAAAGTTTAAAAAAAAACAAACAAACAAAAGAAAAACAAGATAGTGAATATACTCTTCCACAATTACCTTGGGAAAGAAAGAAGTTCCCATGATGAGCAGGCATAATAATGAACCTACAATTGCATCCAATATCAATCTATTTTAATCAAATGGGAGATTAGACTTTCAGCCAGCAGTAAGTGGAAGTGTGAATAGGAAAGCAATCTTGTGAGGTCCCTCAAGAGGAATATTGTAGCTTATTTAGAGATGTGAGACTTTCAGGATGTATTCAAAACAGGAAAATAGAGATGCTCAAAATGCATGGAACTAATTTAAAAGAGCAGATAAGTATCATGAGAAATACAAACTGGTATTTACAAATGTTCATTAAAACGAAGTTATCTTAAGCAATTATAATGATCTAAAATAATATATCACTAACTTCATCCATCTATTACATAGAAGTGAGACATTATTACTTCTATCTAAGGCTGAGAGATGCATCACTAGTTTACAAATGTGAACAGTTAAATGATCTGCTAAAGATGTCAGAGTGACTTACATTTACCATATAAGACTCCTACTACATCCTGTTTTCTGACTACATATGCAGTATATCCACATATGTAGTCTACAGGTATGTGGGTAGAGTTCCTAAAGCCAGACACTCAAAAGAAAAACAAATTTTCTGATGATCTAGATACATCTCTGGAACTCCAAATCTGATGGAAAGGAAGAAAGAAAAAGAAAGAA
>NW_024350319.1:28660310-28783161 GCF_902729225.1 Pteropus medius
GAAGGAAGAAGGAAGGAAGGAAGGAAGGAAGGAAAAGACAAGACAAGACCTGACATGAAATGAAACTAACTCATTTTCCCGTCCTACTAGAATTATGTAAATTCTGTAATGGCAAGGGATTCTGTTTTGCTCTCTGCTATAACTTCAGTGCTTAGAATAGTGCCTCACATATAATAGCCACTCAATGAATATTTGTTGAATCAATGAATACCAATTAACATACACAAGACAAAGCAGCAAATATTAGTTACTCCCAAATTTTAGGTAATACACCGTTTTTGGTGAAAATAGAAACATAACAATATTTGGTAATCAAAACCAACTATGAGAGTTAAAGAACTGATTTTTTGCAATTTTACCTAAGCCAATAATCACCAGGAGTGATTAGGGAAGGAGGAAAACCTTAAAATATGGTTAGGTGGCATTAGGTTTTTCCACTCAGATTAAAAGTGTGTCAAAGAAAGTTAAAATAAAACAAAACAAAAAGTATACAAGCAAAAAGAACCACCTGGTAGTTAAAATACAGTTTGCAGGTGACCCAGAAGAAAAATAAATATTTAACTTTGAATTCTTAAAATATTTTGTGAGCAAACATGTACAGATGTGTAAGATAGGAGAGAGAAAAGGAAAATATTGTTTTCTAAATAACTGAATTTATTTTAGTTACAATCAATCCTTGTGTGATTACTGTGTTGTAGTTAACATTTATAAAAATATAAATGTTCATAGAATAATGACATCCTTGTGCTCAAACCTCCAGCCATATACTCCCAGATCATTCTATTTATAGTTTCATTAGAAAGGTTATAACTGCATTTCTTACATTAGAATTATTTGTATAATCACTGTCAATTAACTATCAGTTCTCTTAAAGAGCATGAATAATGGATTATTAACTTCTAGCACTAATATACTGATATTTAAAGCATAAAATATGGCAGACAAATCTATATTTTTGTTTCTTCATCTATAAATTGAGACTGTAAGCTTCATAACAGTAAAGACCCTTACCTATGAATATCTCTTCTATGCCTAAAAGAAGTAAAACAATATTTATTGAATGGTTAATTATAAACATTCATAATTTTTGCCCTGTTATGAGTAATGATAGATATTAGGATATACAGCATGTGATATAGTGATACATTAGTTAAAAGAACTTAAAGATACTTAAGCAGTTAGATTCCAAGTTATATAAATTAGAACACCAGAAAAAAAATTTAATGGAAATTATTATGTGTTAGCTAACGATATCATGTTTTTGAGTTTGGAGTCTATTTTGAATGGAGAAGTGTTAACCACATCACTTTCCACCTAAGATGTGATGAAGATAAGACTGTGATATTGGGGTTAAAAAAGGCAAATTTTACTAAGTACTCTTTTATCTCCTGTAAACAAGGCAGCTACAATTTGGGCACTATTCGAAATAGTTGCATTAAACACACACACACACACACACACACACACACACGTACACCTCAAAAAAAACAATTTTCAGAAAACCAATTTTCTTTTATTAGAACATATAGTTTTAGAGTAAATCATCTGTCATTTTATTTTGTACTAATTAGTTATTGCAATTAATCTTTCTTGCCCTTGCCAAGGGAAAAGATTTCATGTGAAAAAGTGAATAAGAAGGAACAGGTACAATGGAAAAGATAGGTGGGTTGGAAAGTGGATCTTCACAGCTATAAGCACTTAAAGTCAAAACAAATTCTTTTTAGAGTAGTTGACACCAACTTGCAAATCTAAGAAAATATAGAGTAGATGAATGCTTGTTAATTTCTATATACCCCATTCCTTAATTATTAACCTATTAGGTTCAGGGCAAAGTTGATCTTATAACCTGTACATTGCTTTAGTACTTGTCCCAGGACACAATTTTACATATAATATCTACTCATGTTACGGATGATACGAGTAGCCTCTCATCATCTACCACAGAGAGCAACCAGAATTAAGACAATGACATACTCCTTTACCGGTTTTGGTCTTTCTCAGAATTTTGATAGAAGTACCTATTTTAAGTTGTAGGTCACAATACATTTAAAAATTTTTCCATATATTAAACATGATAACAATTTGCAAAAGTGAAGAAGCTTAGGAGATCCTGTAATTTATTATGTTATGAAAAAATTTTTTCAGAATAATAGCCTGTTAAAATGCAAATAATTAGGTAAATTTCATGTAGAATGACATTAACTCAGTTTGTTAAAGCATAGAAATATTGATGCTATAGCATTGCTCATATAAATTAATCAGTTTTACTCTCTGAAGTACTAGAATTTACTTCATGCTCAACATGGTATTGCAAAGTTTGTCCTGAGCCATAGGGGAACTAGGCTCAAAAATATGGTCATTTCAATAAAAATTTATGACAGTATGGGACATGTCACTACTATTACTAAAATAAAATTGAAAAAAACTCTGATTTTATTTTTCTAAGAAAAAACTATACATTATATATGTAATATATGTCTGTATGGATATACTGTATAAATACACATAGTTATGCCCTACATAAAGAGCAGGAAGCTTCTGGGATGTCAAAAATGTATCTCTTAAGCTTATGAGAATTGTGTATAATCTATCGAGAGAATTTAATAAATACCTAGTTGCTAAAACTGTGCACTTACACACTTTAGGATTATAGTTGGGGCCTATACCTTATCAATTTCAATTTTGATATGTCAAGGTTTTCTATAATATGTCCAATTTGCACAGACATTTCCTAAGCACTTGGAAAGAGCTGTGAATGAGGAATTCAAAGCCTATATTTACATCCAGAAATTTGCCAAGAAAATCGTGCTTGACTTCAGATATAGTGCTCAGTTCATTACTGAAATCTGAACTCCGTTTGGATGGCACCCCAAGAATGCAGGAAAACCCAGTGTGATAGGAAAGAGCTGAAAGTTGTGTTGTTAAAACCCAAGGCTGGTATCATCAATACAATGGTGTCATGACATGTGATCTTCCTTGGTTCCTTGGCTGAGCTTAGTAAAAATCTCTCAGTTTAAAAAGTAATAATAATAATAATGGTAATAATAATAATAGTCTTAAAAGGAGCCTGAATGAGCTTTAGAAATTTGGCTAAAGTTGACCAACATATCTGTAACATCTGAGAAGAAGCCTTACCACATTTAGTGACTGGGTGAGACACAGCTTATGCACAGATCACAAGAGCTGACAGCACATGTGCAGAGAAAAGTTAAGGATAGAATGCAGTTGAGCGAGAACCTATGTAGAGAAGTGGCTTCTACTTCTCACTTATGCTCTGGTGCCTCTCAGATACAGAACACAAATTTCTCCATGTCCACTCCTGGCAAATTATATCCCTCTTTCTTGCTTTTACTCTATTTTTCCTCATTTTACATCCTTCTCTCTCTGCTTCTTCTTTCTATTAGGCATTGAGAATATCCAGGAAATTTGTTCTCAACTGTTCTGGTAGTTTAGTGATTTCCATTGGAATCAAATGGTATGAGTTGAATCCTGGTTCTGCTATTTTGTGTACTGGCTATTACGTGTCCCTGGACAAGGTACTTAAGTTTTAAAGTCATGGTTTCTAAGGCTGTAAACTAGTTGTAATAACATATACCTGAGAGAGTTCTTATGAAGATTGTATTTGGACATCTTATTTGAAAATAACTAGCATGATAGGTAGTTTAATATTTGTTAATTTCTTTTATACATTATTTGTGTTATTCCCTGACATTTTTCTAAGCATTACTGCTATTTCCTGATTTTTCTCTTCTCTTCCATTTTTACTCTCCATAATTATTTTATGTGCTATTGTGATATAAAGAAAAATGCGTAAGTCACAGAAAGAGGGAGATAATTCTCAATAGCAATCATTATTAGATTTTATTTTAAAACCCAACTATAAAGCCATACATAGTTGATAGAATTCCAGAGCAGAATGTGTAAAGTTAGTTTTTGTTACTCTTTTTCTAAGTAAGTACCATCTCATTTACAGCAAGTTTATAAACGTAGTTTATATGTCCTACCTAATTACAGAAACATGAAAGGTAGAGGAGAGAACTCATCCTAGGTCAAAAAGGACTTTAAAGCTATGTGAAAGAAATTTTCTCCATGAGGTGAAAAAGAAGCTATTTTTAAGCATTTTCCTTTTTACATCCAAAAGATGTTTTCTAATAATGTAGCCTATTTTTAATTCATAAAATCTCAAATTTAAGACTAATCATATGATCTGAGGTACCACTGAAAATATAATTCTATATATGATTAATCAGTATTATATTTATAAATTATTAAATTTAAAAATGATACAATATTAAAAAATTAAGGCATGTAACTCAATAGATACAATGTTAGATATAAATAGAAATTGTCACTTGAACTGTTTGAGTCATCCTGCAGTATATCTGGTATAATGGTCAGAGTACTGCAAACAGTAATGAAATTAATAGAACTAGAATTGTGTGCTGAACATTATATTCTTGGCAGGAATTAAGGTGATGCTATCATAAAGGATATCTGCTTCCAGAAATTCAGTTGGATGACTCTATTGCATTATTTCCCTAAGAACAAAAGTATTTTAGATAATATGCACTATTCGGGGAATTTCTGGGGTGAGAGTTTGAAGTGAGCAGAGATTTTTGAAGTAACCGGTATGCCAACTTTATCCTCTAAACACTTTTTCTCTTTTATCTGTTAAATGTAATCATTTTTATGCTACATCATATTGAGTCATAGGGATAGAGACAAAATTAAGAATCAATCTACTTTTATCTATCAAAAGAGATCTTAAACTATAAGGCATCCTTTTTCTCTTGAGTCCTTGTGATGTACTTGAAAACAAATAATTGACATTATCAGAGATTAGGCAAGGGTCATTAAGATCCATGACAATCTTTAAAAATGAGAGTCATTTAGATAATTGAAAGACTGTCACTCTCCTAGGATAGTATCGATGGTTCCTTACAATTTTTTTCCAAAATATCATTACTACAAGGATGTAATCTCATTTTGGTGTCACACATGGGGTGTAACTATTGCATAGCTGTCAACATCACAATGTGAAGGAAAATTTAGAGCTTAATTTGTCTTAGTTAATTTTCCAGTTTAGAAAAAAATTAGACTATGTAGTTAAAGTGTATCTCTTTAATATATTTTGACAATAATGCTCAATTCAAGATCAAAGATACCACACAACATTCACATATTAAATGCTGAGTTTTCCTTGGAATTTCAATTATTTTCATATATTGCCCTCTTGTGGCCACATATAATGCTACTAATGACAAGAAAATGTTTTATTTTTTTTCAATCTAGTAAATGCTTTAAGGATTTATTAATATCTTAAAATTCACTTTATAATATTTCAAGATGTAATCTCCATAAATATTTTTCAATGTGACTTTTAAGCAAAATCTTGATTTCTGAACATTCAGTATTGGTTGCAATATAATTATTAAAGAAATATAATAAATAAGAAGTAAATGGAGGTTTGCTATGGTTATTTATTAGTTTTAAACGATGAACATTCACTGATCCATAAATATAATGGTTTAATTTTATAAAATGAAATTCTAGAGCTACCTTTAACATAATTTTCAGGAGAAAGAGAAATTTTAGGATATAATACTAATAGATATGATTAGTATTAAAAAATTCTAGTGTTAGTATTAGATAATGATTTATTTTGGGTTACCTAACATACTAAACTAAGCACTTATATTTTCAAAGACAGCTTAAGAAATAATAAAAATACAATCGTACAATTACGCCATTAAACATTTACTATCCTGAGCTAACTACTTAAGTTTTCTAGGCCTCAGTTTCCTCATTTGTAAAATGAGAAATCTGAACCAGATGATCTTGATTATTACTCATTTTAGATGTGTCCTATTAGCAAGAACTAACTAGCAATCAACAGCTCTATTCCTGTTTCTTCCTTTCTCTACTTGATTTCTAGAATGCAAGTCAAAATATGTTAAGTCCTCTATTTTTGAAGCTGCAGCCTCCTCGTCACATTTGCAAGCTTCAGATGTAGTCCTTTTTAGAGCAAAGGGATGCAATGACACATGATGTTTATAGTGTCCTGTTGTTTTCAGTGCAAGAATAGCAAGGAGTGGCCCAGAGCCAACAGAATGGAGGAAAAGGTCCACAGGTAGAGAAATGACTCCCCTGGGTAAACTAAATTAGTTGACCTTTCTACCTCTTCCAGAAAGGATATATGCCAAGAAGAAAGGCAAAGCAAGCTCTGTAGTCACCATCACAATATGAAATGGACACAAATTAGATCATGTAAGTTTTGTAAATGCTTATGTAACATAGATCTGAGGATATATATATGTATACGTATATATACATACATTTTTATTGATTTTATAATGAATCAATTACTTTAATAAAATTTATATTGCATTTGATGAGCTTTGATAGTATGATTTAACTAGATAGCTACTTAAAATATGAGTCAAATAAAATATTTTTAGATGAAAAGTCTTTAACATTAAAAATAACTAATTAACTTCCACTACATTTATTTGATAAATCAAAGATTAGCATTTTAACAGCTGGAAACTCTCTTAATTGCTTTTGTTTTTTGTTTGTTTGTTTGTTTTGGGGTTTGGAAGTTCTTTATTGTTTTTTTTTTTCTCCTGGATTTTCTATCCTCAAACATCACCTACCTCATCCATTCCCGCTATATAGTTTACGTTCTCCCCTCATTTCCATACAGTTAGGGTTCTATTAACTTAAGCAAAAAAGGAATTTATGGAAAAGGTACTTAGAACCACCAAAAAAAAAACCCAAAAAACAAAAACAAAAACTGAGACGCCTGGAAAATGCAAAGACCAGAGGCTTGGTAGCATCCGGGAGCACACCAAATATTAAACTTCCAATTTAGGATCCAACAAATAACATCACCAACACTGAATGCTATTAAATTTACAGATTCCATTTTACAGCTTCCACTGGGCTCCAGAGGATCTCAGTCACAGCTGCTCCTAGGAAATAAATATTGCTGCTTTTGGTGAGCTACCAAAAAAGATTCTTGTGATAGGAGGAATAATCCTATCTTCGGCTGCCCGAAGATGTCCACATCTTAAACTTTGAAATCTGTGAATACGTTGCTTTACATGGCCAAAAGAGCTTTACAGATGTGATTAATTTAAGGATTTTGAGATGGAAAAATTATTCTGGATCATTCAGTGGCCCCAAATGTAATCAAAAAGGTCCTTAAAAGAGGGAAGCAGAGTACAAGGGTAAGAGAGCAATTTGAACATGATACACTGCTGGCTTGGAGAAGGAGGAAGGGGCTGTGTGCTGCCAAGGAATGCGAGTGGACTCCAGAAGCTGGAAAAGACAAGGAAGCAGGCTCTTCCTTAGAGCCCCTAGAAAGGAATACAGCCTGGGCGACACCTTGATTTTGGCTCAGTAAGACTAATTTCAGACTTCTGACCTCTAGAAAAGTAAGATAATAAATTTGTATTTTTTTAACCTACTAAATTTGTGGTAATCTGTTATAGTAGCAGTGGGAAGCAAATATAATCCCCTAATGTAGATACTTCTTTGACCACTAGTTCTCAATTCCTGGTTGGGTACATCAGACTTGCCAGGTCCAGAGAATACAGCTACTTCCCAATCACATCAGAGCCTAAAAAGCCAGTATTTTCATGGCTTCTATAGGGCATGTAGGCTCTTCTTCTCCCTGAAATATATAGGGAGACAAGCAGCAAAAGCAAAAATAAACAAGTGGGGCTACATCAACTAAAAGCTTCTGCACAGAAAAAGAAACAGCCAGCCCATGGAATGGGAAAACAATAGTTGCCAAGCACATATCTGGTAAGTGATTAATATCTAAAATATGTAAGGAACTGTTACAACTCAGTAATAAAAAATAAACAAACAAAAAACAAAAACCTAAGTAGTCCAATTTTTAAATGGACAAAGGTCCTGGCATTTTCCCAAAGATATTAAAGCGGCCTGTTGATACATGAAAAGGTATTACACATCACTAGTCAGCAGGAAAATGCAAATTAAAACCCCAAGGAAGTATCAACTCACACCTGTTAGAATGGCTATTATCAAAATGACAAGAGATAATGAGTGTTGGCAAGGACCTGGAGAAAAAGAAATGCTTGGGCATTGTTGGTGGGAATCTAAATTGGTGCAGCCACCACAGAAAACAGTATGGAGTTTCCTCAAAAAATTAAATTATAGACCTACCACAAAATCCAGCAATTCCACTTCTGGGTATATATCTGATAGAAATTAAATCTCTGTCTCAAAGAGACATCTACTCCCTCCACCCCCGCAAATTTTCATTGCAGCATGATTTACAATAGCCAAGAAATGGAAACAAACTGTGTCTATTGAGAGATTGATAAAGAAATTGTGACACACACACTCACTCCCCCTCCCCCGCAACACACACATGATTATTTAGCCATAAAAAGGAAACTCTGCCATTTTGACAGCATGGATGAAATTGGAGGGCATTACGCTAAGTGAAATAAGACTGACAGAGAAAGACAAATACTGTATGATCTCACTCATATGTAGAATCTTAAAAAAAATGAACTCATAGATACAGAGAACAAATTGATGATTGCCAGAGGCACAGGTTGAAGAGTGGGGAAAATGGGTGAAGGTGATCGAAGGGTAAAACCTTCTGGTTATAAAATAGATAATTTCTGGGGATGTAATGTATAGCATGGTGACAATAAACAGTACTTTACTGTATCTATAAAAGATGCAAAGAGAGATCTTAAAAGTTCTCATTACAAGGAAAAATAATTGTAACTATGAGAGATGATTTATGTTAACTAAACTTATTGTAGTAATCATTTCACAATATATGCATATGTTAAACTTATAAAATGCTGTATGTCAATTTTATCTCAATAAAACTGGGTTGGGGAAGAACTATGTGGTGAAGAATTCCCCAAGCATAGAAAAGAGTTTCAGGTGCTGGGAAACCCAAGGAAAGAACAAATGTCTTCTGTGGTCGTATTATTATTATTATTATTATTATTATATTATTATTATTATTATTACTTGGACTATGTAATCATCAAATTGCTTTTGTCAGCATGATGTGCTAGTGCTGATGACGTTTTAAAAATATTTTTAATCTTTCAATTACAGTTGACATACAATATTATATCAGTTTCAGGTGTACAACAGAGTGAGTAGACATTTATAAAAACTTACGAAGTAATCAGCCCAATAAATCTAGTACCCATCTGACACCATACATAGTTATTACAATATAACTATGTTCCCTATGCTATACTCTATATTCCCATATCTCTTTTGTAATATCAATCTGTATCTCTCAAGCCCCAACTCCTTTACCCATCCTCTCACTCCCCCAGGCCACCAACCATCAAAATGCTCTCTGTATCTATGAGCATGTTTCTGTTTTGTTTGTTCCTTAATATCGTTCTCTAGATTCTGCACATAAGTGAATCATATGACATTTGTCTTTCTCTGCCTGACTTACTCCACTCAGCACAATACCCTCTAGGTCCACCCATGGTACAATAGACAAGATTTCATTCTTGGCTGAGGAATAATCCACTGTATATAATGTACCACCTCTTCTTTATCTGTTCATCTATTGATAGACACTCAGGTAGCCTCCACATCTTGGCTACTGTAAATAATGCTGCAATGAACATATTGATGCACAAGTCCCTTCAAAGAGCTTCAGATCAATATCTGGAAGTGAAATTGCTGGGTCCTTCTTTGTCTCTTACTATAGCCTTTGTTTTAAAATTTATTTTGTTTGGTATAAGTATTGCTACCCCAGCTTATATTTTTGTTTTTATTTTCATGAA
This sequence comes from Pteropus medius, assembly GCF_902729225.1. Lineage (NCBI taxonomy): Eukaryota > Metazoa > Chordata > Mammalia > Chiroptera > Pteropodidae > Pteropus > Pteropus medius. The sequence continues at coordinate 28,670,120 of NW_024350319.1, forward strand.
ATATCTTTTTCCATTTCTTTACTTTCAGTTTGTGTATGTCTTTCAATCTCAAGTGGGTTATCTTGTATGCAGGGTATATGTAAGGATCTTGTTTTCTTATCCATTCAGTCACAGTAGGTCTTGATTGAACCACAAGAATTAATCCATGCACATTTAAAGTAATTGTTTAGAGATATGTAGTTACTCTCATTTTATTATTCACATTTTTAATCTCTTTTTTTTTCCCCCTTCTACTTCTTAAAGAATTCCCTTTTAACATTTCTTGTAAACTGGTTCGGTGGTGATATGAACTCCTTTGGTTTTTTCTTATCTGGGAAACTCTTTATCTGTCCTTTGATTCTAAATGATAGTTTTGCTGGGTAGAGTAATCATCATTATAGGTCCTTGCTTTTCATCACTTTGAATTTTTGTGCGAGTCCCTTCTGACCTGCAAAGTTTCTGTTGAGAAATCAGCTGACAGTTTTATAGAAGCTCCTTTATAGTTAACTACCTGTTTTTCTCCAGCTGATTTTAAGATTCTCTCTCTGTCTTTAACCTTTGGCATTTTATTTATGATGTGCCTTGATGCGGGCCTCTTTGGGTTCATCTTGTTTGGGACTCTGAGCTTCCCAGGCTTGTATGTCTATTTCCTTCATCAGGTTAGGGAAGTTTCCATCATTATTTCTTCAAATGTGTTTTCAATTCTTTTCTCTCTCTCTTCTCTTTCTGGGGTCACTACAATGTGAATGTTATTACTCTTCATGTTGTTCCACAGGCCCCTTAAACTATCCTCATTTTTTTGGATTCTTTTATCTTGTTGCTGTTCTGATTGGGTGGTTTCTGCTACCTTATCTTCTAAATCACTGTTTCAATTTTTTTCGTCTAATTTACTATTCATTCCTTCTAATATATTCTTTACTTCAGTTATTGTATTCTTCATTTCTGACTGTTTTTTTTTTATGTTTTCTATCTCCATTTTTATATTTCCTATCTCTTCGTTGAAGTTTTTGCTGAGATCATTGAATATCGTTATAACCAGTGTTTTGAACTTTGCATCTGGTAGATTGCTTGTCTGCATTTTGCTTAGCTCTTATTCTGAAGCTTTGTTCTGTTCTTTCATTTGGGACATGTTTCTTTGTCTCCCCATTTTGGCTGCCTCTTTGTGTTTGCTTCTATGTATTAGGTAGAGCTGCTATGTCTTCCATTCTTAGCGGAGTGGCCTTATTAGTAGATGTCCTATGGGAGCTCAGTGGCGTAGTCTCTCTGGTCACCTGAGCTGGGTTCTCCAAGAGTGTTCCACGTAGGTTGTTTGTGCGTTCTTGCTGCAGTTGAGCCTTGGTTGTTGTTTGCATGTTAATGGAAGGGATTGACCCTCAGGCTGATTTGTTGTGAGAATAGATCCGACTACAGTAGAGAAGCTGTTGTGCAGCAGCTAACCCTATGGAGCACGATTTGCTTTAGCAGAGTTCTGGTGCCTGCCCAGTCTGCCTTTTGTGTATGTCATTTGTATAGGTGGTTGGGTAGTGCTCTGGTGTGGTCTAAAGGTGGTCACCAGGTGTGTTAGTTTGGGGGCTTCTTGGGAAGGGCTCTGTTGCAAGCTAAGTTCACCTGCTGCCTGTGCCCTGCCTAGGGCCACTTGGTATGAACTACAAAGTGATTTGCAGATGGTTGCCATCTGTGCTGGACTTGGAGGTATCTGGGAAAGGCTAAGCTGTGAACTGAAGCAGGCTGCCACTAGTGCTGGGCTTGGGGTTGATTTGCAAGAGGTATGAGGCCGCTGGAAGTAGCTTGGGTGAGCCTGAAAGTTGGATGGGATGGGGTATCAGGAAATCTCCTAGACAGGGCCAACAGTGTTAGCCAGGTTGATGGAGACTCAGATATGGTGACCGCCTGTCTCTGTACCCTGGGGAGGGGAATAGTTCAACAAAGGAACAGTGGCTTATGCCAGCACTTCTGTAGGGGAGAAAGCTTCCCCTTCAAGTCTCGCCTTGAAGCCAGACAAATGTTTCTCTCTGTATGTCCCTGGCACCTTTTGTGCTGCTGCCTCAGAGCTGGAGCTCAGAGAAAGTGAGTCCATCAGCGAGTATGACCTTACATGGGGCTCTTTAAGAAAAAGGCCTGCAGCCTTCCCTCCCACTTAGCCACAATCTCTGCTGGTTTTCACAACTGGAAGTTATGGAGATTTCTCTTCCTGGCACTGGAGCCCCAGGCTGGGGAGCCTGCTGTGGGGCTGGGACCCCTTGTTCCTCAGGAGAGACCTAGATATTCTTCCTGATTTTTAACCACCACACATGGGGTGGAACCAGCTTGTTCCACACTCCACCTCTCTTATCAGTCTCCACGTGGTTTCTTCTGTTTATCCTGAGTTTTAGGACTTATGTTCAGCTAAACTTCAGGTGATTCTCAATGATGATTTTTCTGTAGTTTAGTTGCAATTTTGATGTGATTGTGAGAGGAGACAAGCACAGTGTTTACCGACCTCTCCATTTTGACCGGAATTTAAAGAGCCCAGTGACTTTCTAATCGATTATGTTCATTCATTCCTAAATCGCTACTTTCAATAGCACAAAGTAAAATCATAAAACTTAAAAATCTAAGAGTATTAATTTAACTATCCAGAGATAAAAGGAAATTACTACTGTAGTCAACCTATAGCTATTTCAGACATATCATGAAATAGAAAAATATTTTCTACATATTTGCACAACACTTTCTTTAAAAAAAATCATGCTGCTAGGCTCCATCATATTCTTATATAAACACTGCTATGGAAAGGCTGTAGAATTTTTTTAAGCCAGTTCATATGATTAGAAATTAACTTCAATGCTACTAGCAATATTTACTTTAAAGCACACATTTCTAGTTATTGTAGTGAATATAAAATTTATATAATTGAATTTGTCAGTGTCATCTGGCAAAAAATCATGCTGACTTAAGAGTCAGGATAAATCGTGGACTCTATTTACAATAAAATTATCATTGAATGAATGACTGGCCTCGTGAAAACAATTCTTTCTGAGCCTAGTTACTTTGGCTAATCTTCTACCTCTCCTAACACAAAGTGCTGATGATGTGTTAAAGTGATGAGAAAACAATTGACAATGTCTGAAATTATAGAATTGTTATGTAGAAATACAGACGCAAAAGGCAAAATTCAAAATAAAGTTTTTCATTCTTTTTCAACATTTTTTCTAGTGATAAATATAAGATTTAACTTGTGAATTGTTGAACCTTAAATTTGGAAGGTTCAACCTCAACTAAGTTACAGCATAATTACCACAATGTCTGCTATTCAATGTTTATTCTTCTGTAAACACTTTCATCTCAATATTGCTTTACAATGGCTCCCAAACATTTAAGCAGCATGGAACTGTGTTATAGAGCAAAGCCTTCATTACCAGTAGACCTAATTTCAGTTCTGGCTCTGACCTGTTCTGTATAAAATCTCCAAACAACCCTCTTCATGTACAAAACTGTAATCATCATAGTATTTATCTCATAGTTTAGTAATATGACTTAATGGCATGACATAATGCTTTAGCGATTGGCATATTATCTGGCACAAAATAACTAAGTACATGTTATTAGTATGAGTAATGATAAATCATGGGCAAGTCAAAAGTGTACTGAGTGAATAATATTTGTGTCCATTTTTAGGGACACATACTATGTTCACTTAGTCCATATGTTTCCACTGTTTTATACCATTAAAATGTACAAATAGGTGTTTTAAAATATTTTTATCTTAAAGATATGTTTTATACACATTTTAACATAATGTATTCTATATACCAGTTTGGTGAACATGGTTTTTCACTAAAATAGCACCATCTTATTCACATATATGACTAGCACTCTTAGAATCATCTTTTGTACATATTTTTTATATAGTGCTACAGTAAATTTTTTATCAAAATATAACTCTTGAAAGCATTCATTAACAGGAAATACAGAGTAAGAATGTGGTTTGCATTTTGTAATTTCAAATAACTTGTACACCACAAAATGCTCTCAATACGAAAGGAATCTACTAATTCATGAACTAAGGTTATCTATTTTTTTTGTTTTTATTACAGTAATGACAAATATCACATAAAATCATTCTACTAATATTTGGCACTCTAACTTTATTACACTACCAGATGAGATTATCTAATTTCTCTTAAAGATCACCTTTACATCATTTGAAAAACATGTAATAATTCCACAGACACACACACACATGTGTGTGTGTGAGCACGTGTATGTGTGCCTATGTATGTACATATATAAACATACATACACACACAAATATCTCCTATTTGGAAGTGTTTAAATGTACATTACACTAAAATTGTTAAAAATACAAAAAATAACAAAGAGATCAAGGCAATACAAAAATACAATTGCTATATGGAAAGAAAAACACTACATTGGTCTAAATTTCTCAACTACTTCATTCTTTTTTTAAAAATTTGTCCTTTAATCTTTTTTTAATTAAAATTATTGGGGTGACATTGGTTAATATAATGAAATAGGTTTCAAGTGTACAATTCAATAATACATTATATGTATATCGCATTGTCTGTTCGCCACCCAAAATTAAATTTCCTTCCACCGCAAAATAGTTGACCCCTTGACCCCTAGCTACCTTCCCACTGGTAACCACTAATCCACTGTCTATGTCCATGAGTCTCTGATTGTCATGTTTTTTATTACTTTCAGTTTTATATCCCACATGAGTGAAATCATATGGTTCTCAACTTTTCTGACTTATCTAGCTTAACATAATAATCTCAAGATCTATCCATGTACACACAAATGGCAATATTTCATCTTTTATTATGGCTGAGTAATATTCCATTGTATATATGTACTACTTCTTTATCCAGTCATCTATTGACAAGGGAAATAAAAGCAAAAATAAATGAATGGGACTATATCAAACTAAATTGCTATTTTATTCTTGCTCTCTTTGCCTTTCCCATTCCCTTGCTTTGTCATTAGCTTTCTTTAACTGATAATATGAATTACATAGTAAGCTTTACTCCCTGTCACAGGGATAAGAAAGGGAATCTTCAAGCTGCAAATGCAGACCCTTTTAGACTGTGAGGCAAAGAAGAGCAAACTAGGATATGTGTGAGGGGCCCCACTGTTTTCTGTGCCTTAAGGGCCTATGTGGCCCAAGGTTGCTCTAAAGTGCTGCATTCTTCTTTTCTGGTCTCAGCCACATGGGCCCAGGACAACTGATTGGTCTCTGTCAAAGATCTTGGCACTCTGATTTTCAGTGTCACTGGAGACAAAACTGGAATCTTTTTTTTGTCTGACTACAAAGCGTAATGATTACTTATGCTATGTGAAGAACTTTAAATATTATTTACTTGGTTGATCACATTTTATATTCATTACAACTCTTTTGAGGTAGTTAATATATTAATGAGAAAAACTGAGTCTTGCAGAGGGTAGAAAACTTGATCATGATCCCATATCTAGTAAGTAATGAATGAGGTGCTTGTCTGACTCCAAAATCTGAGAATGTTGCTATTTTTATTATAATCCCCTTCTGCCTTAATAGAACTCTAGGGAAAAAAAAAAAAAAAAAAAAAAAAACCTTTTCCAATTCCACATACTTTGAATGCACCTGGGATTTCTCTCTCTCTCTCTTTTTTTAATGTGAAAGATTAAAGAATAACCTCCAGAAAGGCTTAGGATGATTAAACAAAAAATTGCTTATTTTTTCTTAGGAAATATTTAATAAATCAGACAATGGAGTCCTCTACTAGGTATTGGGTTAGGTGCAGGAGATTTAGTGAAAATTTCTCATGGTCCCCACCTTTCACTTTCTGACGACGGTGGAAAACAGATATGTAAATAACTCATTCAATGGAATACAAGATATTCTAGAGATCACCTGGGAACTCAGAGAACTAGTACTTTAATCATGATTAAGGTTCTTTGCTTTTTTTTCCCCCTAGGACAGCAAAAAACAAACAAACAAACAAACAAACAAAACTGCAGAGATTTCCCAGAGGCGATGACTTTTAAATTTGTTCCTGAAAGCTGAAAAAGAGCTTGCCAGTAGAGAGGATATGGTAGATACAGGAATAGGGCATTCCAGGCCAGAGGAAATTTATGAGCTAAGGAAAGAGCTTAATAAACTAAGGAACACACATTTATACAGATAAAAACTGCATAATTTAATATAAAAAGATAATGAGACTAAATGGAAGCAATTAAACGAGATAGGAGAGTATAAAATTAGACATAATCCTTCATTAGAATGGTATCGAAGGTAATTTTATTTTTGTTTTGTGGGGGGGAAGGGTAATAGAGAAGTTGTTTATATTTTTATCAAGAACTCAGGAAAATATATGCCAAAAATAAGACCACCAGATACTTAAAACTCTGTTGGACTCTGGGGAAACTTGGAAGTAAAATATCTACTCAAGGGTATTCCATGTGTTAAGCGGGTGTTCATTTCAGAAATGGTTGGTATATAAGTAAAATACTACCATTTGACTTTTTTCAGTAAGGCATTTTTTGTGCCCTGCCACACCAAATACGAAAGCAAATAAAAGTTGGAGATTTTTTATTTCTAGAGAAGTCTGTAATCTTTGCAATAGCTGTTTTTTTTTCTTTTTTTCCTCATGGGCTGTTCTATATAAACTGTTGGTTTGAAGGTTAGCATCTTTTTGTAGCTTACAATATGAATTTTATAACTAAGGGTTTAAATTGTGGATAAGGCAAGAAGTCTTCATTCTTTCTTTGAATGTTCCTGATGTAACTGTCTAATTCCATTTTCAATAAAACCAGAATGATTTCTCTAAGTATATTTTGTGAAATGAAAAATGTTTAAGCTTTTTGTTTTGTATTCTTTAGAGCAGAGGAAATATTTCTAGCCTTCAGGTGAATAAATGAAGTGGCCCAATCCAATTGTAATTTTGATGTTCCCCAGAGCTGGAAAGCCTGTTAATAACTTTCTGAAATTGAGTCATTTTCCTGTCTTACACATTAGTTCTCCATGGTTAAAACCAGTTCCTTCCCCCAGAGGCTTTTGCATTGCCCCCTTGTGAAGAAAAGTAGATTTTTTTTTTCTTCAAAAGAACATGCTGCACAGTATAATACAATTTTCATAGAAATTACTTATCATAATTAGTTTTGAGAACCACATTAGACAATGCAATAACTTTTATTTCAATCATTAAACATAATTGTGAAAACTCAAGAAGAAAAGAAAAGTCTATATTTTTGTACTTTCCATGTTTTTCTTCCTTCCTGATATTCCGAGTTTCCTTTTTTTATCATTTCCTTTCTGTTTAGAGAATTTTCTTTGGACAGTCTTTTAAAGTAGGTCTCTGGATGCCAAATTCTCTCATTTTGCTCTCAACTGAAAATGTCTTATATCCTGCATTTTGAAAGGATATTTCACTAGATATAAGAATCTATGTTGACAGTTCTTTTCTTTTAGCACTTAATACTCTACCACTTTCTTCTGAAATCTAAAGTTTTTGATAAAATTCTGCTGTCATTCGAATTGATTTTTCTGCTATAGATAATGTGTCATTTCTCACTGGTTATTTTTTAACATTTTTTCTTTGTTTTCGGTTTTGCAAATCTGACTATGATATGTCTGGGTAGAAATTTGTTTGAAGTTATTCCATTCGGGGTATGCCCCCAAATGGGAATTTTTCAGGCCTTATTTCTTAGAATACTTTTACAAACGATCCTCTTTCTTCTTTCCTTCTTGAACTCCATTGACATGTGATAGAGATTGTGTTTTAGTTCCACATATGTGTGATATTCTCTTTTATTTTTCTGTTTATTTACTCTGTTTTTCAAATTAGGCAATCTCTATTTTTTTTTGTCTCCAAGTTTAATTATTCTTTCCTCTGCCTTCTCCATTCTGATGTTGAGTCCAGCCATTGAGTTTTTATTTTTGTTATTGTACATTTTGGTTCTAAAATCTCCATTATGTTTTCTATTACTTTGCTAACATTCTCATTTTTTTTTTTTTGCTAAGACTTTATTTTTTATTTGCTTCAAGCATGTTTACAGTTCCTAATGAAGCATTTTTATGATGATTGCTTTAAAACCCTTGTCAAATAATCCCAGCAATTGTGCTATCACCAGATTGATGTCTGTTGATTGTCATTTCTCAGTTTGAGCTCTTCCTACTTCTTGGTATGCTAGTAATTTCCTATTGAAACATGGACATATTAGGTATTATGTTTTGAATCCTGGATCTTATTTAAATCTTATGATTTAGCAGGTCTCCATTGACTACTCCAGTGGTTGTAGAGGGGTGCTGCCTCATTAATTCCAGGTGGAAGAAGAAGTTCAGGTTCTCTATCTGTCCCTATCATAATTTTTAATAGCTAGAAAAATCACAGGAAATTTATTCAACAACTTGCTTTTTCAGTTTTTCAGTCTCCTCACCTCCTTTAGTTCATCTCTGACACCCATGGTCATGGCTATATCTTTATTTTGTCACCATCAGTAACAGCACAAGTTTCTAAGCTCAGTTTCAAGACGTTAAGTACTTAACTACCATCTCCTGTGCTCTAACTCACACATCATAGGGCCACTGAGTATAAAATTCAGAGAATAATTTGAGGGGGTAAAGCTGTGTGTCAGGAATCTAATGATAAGGCTGTTGCAGAGATCCAATTGAGAGACAGCAGTGATTGGGACAAGGGTTGCGACAGTGAAAATAAAGGAAATGTTTAGATATGAGCTGTATTTTAAAGATTGAACTGATGGAAACTGGAGATTAAATTGATGGAAGTTGTGATGAAAGAATAGTTCATGGAAAAGAAAGATTTAAGAATGATATCCAAATTTTGAACAGGAGCACCTGACTTGGTAGACCATTTACTAAAATAAAATATACATAGAAAAAAATGAGGATCATTCTGAATTTGTACTTCAGGTGCTTATGTGACATCTAAATTATAAAGTGGATCTAGAAATCAGAGAAAACATAAGTAATAAATAATAGAAGTATCTGTATGATGAGAGAAATTTATCATTAAAATTATAGATAAATTTTATAGCTGTACTTGGAATCATAAGTTTGGATGACTTTATGGAGAGAGAAAGTAGAAAGCTAAGGATGAATTTTGGAACTATGTTTTTCTAATTGATTTTTATCCATATAAAGTCACTGTGGGATAATAATCATTTTATAAATTTAAAGTCTCTATACAAGGATTTCTTAGAGCTTCATATTTAATATGGTAAAATGGAGACAGCAATCTCAGTTTTTTTCTTTTTTCTTTTTGTCCTAAATTTTCTTTCCCACTTTAATACATTTTGGAGCCTCTTTCCCATATTTCTTGTCGAGGTACCTATTGCTTGTTTCTTCTCTCCTTTGAAAGAAGTACTTGTTACTAAGGGAATTGTCAAAGCCCTTAGTGTGTCAAATATGAAAGCCAACAATTCTGTTCATCACTCAGTATCTGTCTTATGAAGAAACAAAATATAACTACAAAAGCAATAACAACTACCAGCTGAGTAGTGTAGGAGTCTATTTGACTGGTATCAATTTCCCCCCACTTTCTTTCTATTAAAACATGTTCCTCTGGAACAAATTTCCAAATACCACCTGCAACAAAAACAACATTCAGTGCATCTCTGAAAAAAGAAAATAGAAACCACAATAGAACATTCACTCCCAAGCCTTAAAATACACCCAACATATCAAAATACCGCCTATAGCCTAGAAAAATAAAACACAACCACCCACATCCCCTCCCACCTCCAGCATGACTCAAACACACACACATTTCCCTTACCACACTTACAAAGAATGTCTACTCAGTTGAAAATTTTAATTTTTCTAAAGTCAGCAATGAAATATAATATGTAGTCACAAGAAGTTCTACCAATGCTGAAATGTTAGGTGTTTGTTTGTTGTCTGTTTTGGATTTAAACTAAAAAAGTTAAAATATATGTGTTTTGCACAAAGATTATAGATGTTTTCTTAATTGATAAACAAGAACATCCTTCACATAATATATGCTAAGTAAATGTCTATGGAATAGAACTGAAAAAATAATGTAATATTTCATAAAGAGTTCATTCTAAGTTTATAATACTCAAATATACAATTGAGGCCAAAACTGTTGATAATCTAGATTATGCTTTGTCCTGTGGTGAGTCATTTAAAAAAAAAAATGAATGTAAAGTCTCTTTTGAAGGAACCAGATTCCACAGTTTCCTATCTCAAATGCAATTATTACCATTTTTACTGGGAGTGCTAATTTTACACTCAATCATCAGGAAGAACAATTAATTATTTCTTAATATTTGAATTTAGAGAAAGCTTAGCTATGATTGGTGATTCTTTAATGTGAACACAGTTATATGCATATATATGGTTAGATATGTTTATATTTAATGTGTAGGTAATATTTGAAGGATTATCACAAAATCCTGGAATCTTATTTATACTATAAATCTTGCATCTTCTTTTTATTCAATTAAAGTATTTATTGAATTGTTATTTTTACCTTCACTATACTCCAGGCTGAGATCATTAAGCACAGAAAGTAGGGATGTATGAAATAAGTCTTTGCAGAAGAGTAGGATTCTAATAGGTAGTGATGACGGTAATGATTGGAAACGGAACAAAAATTTAGTGCCAGAGAAGCAAACAAAAAAACGTACCATATTATCCTATATACTTGATCAAACATGCCAAATTAATCATAATCTAATCTTCTAAATTCATAAATATTTCGTTTTGGCTGTCCGCTCTTTTTCTTGCACAGATTTTTGCTCTAGATTTCCTTCATTCTCATGGCTTCTACTATCATCACAGACATCACTATCTGTGATTTCCACCCAAAGCTCCAGTTTAAAATTTTCAATGCCCCGACAAATATTTCCATTGACAATGCAATCACATCTTGCCCAAAATTACTTTCAAGTTAATTTTCTTTCTGAAATATGTTTTTGTTATAACCAGAATAATATTCATAATACTACTAAGAAAAATATATTCCACAAAAAATAAATTATTAACTTTTTTGAGCCTTTACTGTATTAAACATACAGTTGTGTACTTTTCTTGCATGACATTTAATCATCCCAATTACCTAATGAGGTAGCTATTATCATTTCCAGCTATTGTTGCAAAAGAAGAATTATAAGAAAACTTAAAGAAAATAAATGACATGCCTAAGGCCACTTTTTAGGGAAGGGAATTGGTGGTAAAATTGAATGCATTTTTAATCCAAGTCAACATTACTGCAAATATTAAACCACATAAATCATGTTTTTCATTAACTAAGTCACTTAGTTCAAATAATTTAACTTGACTCTTCTCCCTTTTTCATTTATTTCTCTGATTCCAAGTCCCATTGATCATTATCTCACAGAATATACCAGTTCCATTTCCATGGCTACAATTCTGATTGTGGTAGATTACAAAAGTGACCAGAATTCTTTACAGGTCCCCCACTAACAAGTGGAGTGAAGTTATCCACTCCTTGAATTTGGGCTAGCTTGTGATTTACTGTGGACTATAAAATGCTCCAGAAATCAAGTTGTATGAGTTCTGAATCAAAGTATCAAGAGACTTCTGATACTTCTGCTCTCTCTCAATACCTCTGTCACTTCTGCCTACTGAACACACCTGGCCCAACCAGCTGTAAGATGAGAGGTAACACAAGATGAACCATCCTACCTCAACCATCTTAAATTAGCCAGTTCCTTTGACCTGACAATTGACCACAGTCACATGAGTAAGCTCAGCCAGCTCAACTGAGCATAACACACATCAGCAGAGCTGCCCTGTAGACCCCACCCCAGTCGTCACCCCATAGAAGAGTAGGTTAACTAAATGGTTACTGTTTTAAAACACTGTGTCAGGATGTGTTGTTATGCATTAAAATGTAGCCTGTTCACTTATGAAAACTCTGGTCTAGTCAAACTGACCTACTTAACTATTTCTCCACTTTTATACTTGCATAATATTTTTCACATTTCTATATAATTTTATTATAATAATGTCATATCGACTAAACTCATTGGCATCTTTTACCTTTTTGATAAGACATTATTGCAGTTATGCTAGGCTTGCTATTTCAAATATTGGAGATGATTCTGATACATATATTTTTTGATATATATGTTAATTTTATCACAAATTCTTTTATAATGAGACTAAAATGAAAATTGCTTAAATAACTAAGAGTTAAAGAGCTACAACCAAAAAAGATAGAAAAATAAATAAGCACTATATAGAATAATTTCTATAGAGAATTATATAAGAATTTATATAGGTTAATTTATTTCCATGACCTTAGTTTTTATATCTGTACAATACTTAGAGCCTTCTGATACTTCTTTTTGCTACAAGATTTTCCTGGGGACCTGATAATGAAATGTTAATAAAAACTGCAAACATATTCAAATCCTCCTTTGTGCCAGACACAGTACTAAGGGCTTTATATACATGTATATATACATTCTTGAAACATACATATCCAAATTATTTAAAATGCCATTATGAAAATACAATACACTATCAGTCAGCATGATATTCAGATTGGTTCAAAATGCAAAGGGATTATGATTTGAAATTTATTCAAAATAATTTATTTGCACATGTCATCTCCCTGAAAGATAGGTTTCCAATAAATATACCATCGGAAGTATATCTATCTAAAATCTGAAAGATAAACATCAAAGATCCCTCAACCATTAAAATACTTTCACGGACTCCTGTCCTAAAGGTTCCATGAATTACACTGTATGATTTCTGAAAATCATGCAAAGTTCAATTAAATTAGTGACTTCCAGTTCTTCAGAGTCATACTTTTATTAGATGCAATAAATTGTGAATGTAAATAGGTACAAGTACAAGATTTGTTTGAATTATATTTGGTTATAAGAATAGAGAGATAAATATTGCACAGCCCAATAATCCTGGTGGGTATAATTATCTGCACTAATGCTTTTGGAGAAAAGATAGGGACATGCTTGCTGGATATTATGATGGTGCGATGATTTCTTAGAATGAATAACTAGACTGGGAATCACCAAGTGTAGGTTACTAGAAGCAAAATTCAATTTTTTTTGTAATTGACTCTTTATAATTTAGTGTTGTACATGAAGACTCAAAGGTACATTTACAATATATTTTTATCATTCAAATTTAGGGAAACAAGGAGCAAAGTACAGAATCAGGATTTATAAAGATTCCAACAAACTAGGAGAATCAAGATTAGATTGCTTAACCTTGGTAGAAATAATCGCCCACCTCAAACATAGAAAAATGTAGGAAAAACTGGCTTAAGAAGCTTACGTGTTTAAACAATAAACAATTACATAAACAAAAACAACAGAAGTTTTTATTCTTCTGTAGTTTCAATATAGAAGTGATATGACTTATTATTGAAAAGTAGTAAGGTAACTTGGTGTTCCAAATTTTAAGTACAGTGTTTAATATCGCAAAATGATGAAACTTACATTCTTTTTATGTTTGAGAGGAGGACGACTTTCTAGCCATTGTAAGAAAAATATCAATAAACTTTAGTCCAACTTTTGAAAGATAATTGGGACAATACAATGTCAAATCTGGAACTTTAAAAAGAAACAGCAATACTTTAATCAGTAAAAATGGTTTTTTTTTCAAATTAAATTCATGAAACATTAGGTGCATTCATTATCCACTGTTAAAATAAGGGTAATGCATCATAAATTTTTTAAAAGTGATTTTTTTAAGCAATATTACATGTTACACACTGCTTTATTATAACTTTTGTTAAGTAATCTATTCCCCAGTGCAGGTCAATGAATCCTTACTATATTCTAGTGTCTTACAATTGATCAAAAACTAGTCAGGCAACAAGACAAGTAATAACAAGTGTTGGGGAGGTTGTGGGGAGAAAGGAATCCTTATACATTGCTGGTGGGACTGTAAATTGGTACAGCCGCAATGGAAAACAGTATGGAGTTTCCTGAAAAAAGTTAAATATAGAATTACTATACAACCCAGCAATCCTTCTTCTGGGTATCTATCCGAAAAATTTGAAAACATTTATTCATAAAGATATATGCACCCTGATATTCATAGCAGCATTATTCACAGTGGCCAAGACATGGAAACAATCGAAGTGCTCTTCGATAGATGACTGGATAAAGAAGATATGGTACCTATATACAATGGAATACTACTTAGCCATAAGAAAAGATGAAATATTGCCATTTGCAACAACACGGATGGACCTCAAGATTATCATGCTAAGCAAAATAAGTCAGATGGAAAAAGTTGAGAACCATATGATTTCACTCATTTGTGGGATATAAAACTAAAAGCAACAAAACGAACATAACAAACAAGCAGAGACTCATGGACATGGACGATAGTTTAGTGGTTACAGAGGGAAAGGGGAAGGAAGGAGGTAGATAAGGGTAAATGAGGTCAAATACATGACAGAAGGACATTTGACTTTGGGTAGTGAACACACAACGCAATACATACATGACATATTAGTGAATTGTACACTTGAAACTTATGTGATTTTATTAACCAATGTCATCCCAATGAATTTAATAAAAAAAAAATTAAAAACATTAAAAGTAAACTAGTCAGGCAAACAGTAATGATATTTCTATGAACATACGTAGCCCAGCATTTGTTCTACATAAGTTGGTGTATACACTAAATATACCCTCGATTTTGGTTTCCTTATTTTTAAAATAAGGCTTTTTTAGGATTAGGTTAAATTCATAGTTCTTTAAAATGCTACTTATTATTTTATACTAAAATTAAGTTCCAAAAATATTTATATAAAATAATCATTAGCAATTACAATTTTGCAGATTTTTATTTTTCATAAAATATGAAAAAACTGACATAATTGCACAATAAAAATTTTCTAATTCTACCTTTCTATCTTTTAATTTTCCTTAAGAAAAAGTATCGTTTTTTACACTAATAATTTATTATAGTATAAAATAAAGTATTTTAAAATGAATTATTTCTTTGTTTCATTTCATATAAGCATATATTCCCACAAGGTGGTGCTCTTTATTTAAAAACGATAACAGAAAGAAGTTTTGTTCTATATTTGCATAGTTCTCAATGACATGATACAGGCTTCAGCATACTGTAAATGATCAAATAAGCACTGATAGCATGCTCGTCACTTAAAATTTATCTTTATTGATCATCTAATTTCAGTTATTGAATTAAAGTTTTGGTTTTTTATTTTAAAAATGCCAGATGTACAAATAAGTTCAGTAGCAATTCAGTTACTGAAAATTTAGAGGTTTTAAAAATTCGAGATTAAAATCTGAATAGGAAAACACATTCTAGTCATACGTAAAAACAAAGAAAAAAGGATAGTAAGAAGATAAGTTTGTACAGATGTTTTTTGGAAAGAGAGGGAAACTAGAATATAGCATAGAAACACTGTCTAAAAAGACTAATATTAAGCAAAGTACGGAAGAGTCACATATAAAGCACAATATATTTACTTCAATTCAGCTATTGGAGAAGGAAAGGAGAGAGGGAAAAAAAGGAGAGAGAGAAATAGAAAAAAGGGAAAGGAGATAAATAAACAAAAGAAGAAATCAAATAATGATAGTGATTTTATCCACCATTTCTCTCAAGGCTCTTATTCACTGAGTATGAGGTAGGAAATTTGAATCTGCTGTTTCTTCGGTGGCTTCAGTTCCCTCAAGTCTCTCAGAGTATTGCATCTCAGCTTCTTGAGGCCCATTCTAGTGCTCAGAATTTTTCATTATTTGTTCATATCACTCCTCAGCATAAGCCAAAGAGTTTATGTATTAACTAACCAAAGGACGAATAATACATTCTTCTTTTTTTCCAATAATGGGAAAAATTAATTGAATTAGGAATTCTACTTCCACTTCGAATATAGAAAGTGTTAAGAGAACATTGCTGCGATGCTAACGATGAGAAAGAAACAGGTGGTATAAAATAATTCATATATTTTAACTTAACGATCAAAGAGATGAGGACGTAAGGCATTCAGATGAACCAAATTCCCAAGATTCACAAGCCCTGCTGAGGAAAGAGAGGAGATACAAAACTGTTTAATTACTGGCAGAACATGGCAGAAAAGTGAAAAGCCATAAAAGTAGGTAAGAAGAAATAAACTTACATTTTAAAGAATTCTTAAAAGCCTAGAGTGGGCTATCCTGAGGGAAGAATTCTTGGAAGCTCATCGCCCAAGGGGAGTCAGCATCTGCTTGACTACCAGCTCTCTTACAAGATGGGCTCAGCTGCTGCTGGAGATTAGTATGAAAAGAAAAAAATATATCTGCATCTGGGGGAAGGGAAAAAATTCTTCCAGCGTCTAACATCTGGTCCTGCTTTGATAAGAAATGTCTTCTATCTGTGAGATAGGAAGGAAACCCTACATAAGTCCAAGGCCAAGATTGGCAGTGCTCCCAAGCCAAGGTCAGCTGCCATTGGTAATGGATTAGAAATCCACCTCCTCTAATCAGAAATGTTAATAGGAAAAAACCATCTGCCATTGGGAGAGGTGCAAGAAACCCAGGACTCTTCAATGATATAAAGAAGAATTCTATTGCTGTAGGAGAAGAGCAGAAAAATAGCTTGTGGCAACACCTGCTGATTCAAGACAGAGGTCAGCTGCCTTGAAGAACAGGGAGAAAACTCTAGACCCACTAGAGAAAGGGCAGAAAAATGGAGAAAGGCGAAGTCCCAGGGTTTGGTGCACAAACTCTGCTTAAGACTAAAGCTGGGGAAGTGGAATTATGACGTTCCAGTCTCCCATTCTCCTGGCTCCTAACATGAGCCTTGCAATAAGTAAAAGCAACAGTAGTCTATTGCTAGGAAAGGTTCAAGAATGCAGAGACCTCCCCTACTCCTTTTGTAGCATAGGCATGCAGAGTCTGGAAAATCGAGACAAATCCTCTAGCACTGCAAAGCTCATATGAAATCCAACAGAGGTGCAGTTCAAAAATAGAGTAAGTTTAAGCCTTTGTTGTACTAAAAGTGTCACTAAAGCTCAAATCAACTACTGACTACCAACTTAATCCTCAAATTAATGGCCTAATAAAGAGAGGTGACCATTTGTGGACATAATATTATTTACCTCAGTTTTTTCCTCTTTTTTTTCCACGCAATGTTTGGTATTCAATTACTAATTGCAAGATTACAAAAAAAAAAAAAAAAAATCCCATAAAACCAGACACTTTCAGGCAGAAATTTATCACTCATAGTTTGAGATGCCAGAAGTTTTAAATCAAGTTGTCTGGCAGGTTTGGCTCTTTCTGGAAATTTTGAAGGAGAATCTGTTCCGTGCCTCTCCTAGCTTCTGGTGGTTGTCAGCAATCTTTGGCACTCTTTGGCATGTAGATACATGACTCCAATCTCTGTCTACATTTTCACATCACTTTCTCCTCTGAGCATTTCATGTTCTCTCCGCCTCTCATGATACTAGCCATTGGATTTAGAAGCCCCCTTAAATCCAGGATTATTTCATCTAAAGATCCTAAACTAATTGCATTGACTGTATTTTCAAATAAGGTCACATTTCAAGGTTCTGGATAAACATTAATTTTGGGGGGACACTTTTAATTCACTGTACTTATTATATCTGTGCAGATCATTCATCATCTACTCTTCATATGGTTCATCTTTTTGAAGTTACTTCCTCTGGGAGAGTGTCTTTGACTTTGTCTTGCATTCTATTAATAGCTTCCATTGTTTCCTTCTCACCAGTCAAGCATGTGTAACTTCAGTGATATACTTTATATGTAATGTATGATATCTATAGATAGACAGATATGGATATTTACAGATGAAATATGAATATATAAATGTAAAATATACATATGGTAATGTGTTTGTGTGTGTGAATGCACATGTACACACTGTGATCAGTTAAGAAACATGAGACTATTTTTTAATTTAACTTTGTCATGGCACATACTCAATGGAAGTTAGCAAGAAACTCTGGCATATTTAAGGAATAGAGAAGAATAACAAAATTACCTGAGAAATGAAGAGTACAAGTTAAGAAGAAAGGAAAATGAACAGAAATATGTGTAAATCTAAACTGGTATCAATGATAAAATGTAAGAAAATAATAGAAAGGAAAAGAGAAGACAAAGGTAATAATACTTTGTATTATATGAGAAAAAAACATCTAAAGTTCTAAAAAAATTAAACATAAAATTGTCAGTCTATTAATCAGAGTATAAGGATTATAGAGTTCACTGGTAGGATGAGCAAAAAAGGACTATTTTTCTTGGTTTCAAAAAACCCAAAAACCTGGCTTGCCAAAGGCAATAGTATCTTATAAAAGGAAAAGGAAGGAAAGTAAGTAGCCTTCTCAGTCATCCCTATTAATTTCGACCTTGACAACAATGAGAGATGAGTGGCTATGAATACTCTGCTTGATGTAATATCAAAATAAAACCTTGATATACTTTAGTGAAACCTGTATTTTTATAGTTATATTTTGGAAATACAGTATTTTTGAATTCTTGGCACATCTTCAACATTAATATAAATAAAACTTATTTTTGAGTATCTGCAGCAATCCTTACTTCATCTTGAAAATGGAATTTCTTTATGCCCAAATAAATATTTAAAATTGTTTGAATAGCATTAAGAGATGTGAACTTAAGTTAGTGCCTTGACAATTTCAAAGTTATATTTCTTAAGGGCTAGAACATGCATTGTTTCCTGTGTTACTTATGACATCCAACATCATCTGGTTTAGATAAGCAAGTCAAGACTGCCAGATAATCCAATCCAAAGAGTTGATTAGTGCCCCCAAAGAAATTGATCCATAAATAAGAATTTTAAAGGGAGAAAAAAGGAAGGAAGGAAGGAAGGAAGGAAGGAAGGAAGGAAAGGAAAGAAGAGAGTCTTATCACAATATCCAGTATATTAACTGTGTTCTTTAGCTTAATATCAAAAACAACACAAGGTAAAGACTATTTTATATTGAAAAAATATTTTTTATGCTGAGAGATTTTAAGTCCTGATATTAACAAACATGAGATAAACAAAACATAATCACAAGAAACAAGTTCCAGACATTTATTAATATTTTAAACACATTTGAATATAAACCCCTATTTAATATGAGTAATAATGTATGCACTTTGGTGATTTGTTTTTAGAATTAAAGTTCTCTACAGAGGAGCAAAACAGAAGAATATTACTTTTTAAATCTTAATTCTGCGACTGGTTATCTTTCTATATATATTGGATGTAATATCCTTTTAAAATATTTTTTATAACAATTTTAAATATATATAAATATATTTATGTTTGCAAAAATGTTTACATTCGTAATTCTCTGGGAAGTATAAAATATTACATAATTTATTTATAATAATCAATCTTTTTTTCATAACTTTTTTGCATTTTATTTTATTAGTTTCAAGTACACAGCGCATTGAAATATACAGTTTATGAAATGATCCCCCTGATTACTCTATCACCCATCTGGCTCTACACATAGTCATTACATTACTGCTGACTACATTCCCTATGCTGTACTCCCCATTCCCATGGCCATCTCGCAACCACTAATTTGTAGTTCTTTAACCCTTCACTCCTTTCTCCCAGCCCCCCAATCCTCTCCCCTCTGGCAGTCATCAGATTATCCTCTGTATTTGTGAGTCTCTTTTTGATTAGGTTGTTCTTTTTACTCTATCTTCTTTTCACTTTTAAAACATTCAAACTAGGGTGAAAGTCACATTTCCTTAAAGATTTTTTATTTCATTAATTTAGTATGGTTAGCCAGAAAATAAGTATGTGTGATCTAGCTATTAACAGGGAGTAATTATATTAAATGAATTTTTAAAATTGGAGACAACTACAGTGGTTAAATATAGAAAGATCTGGAAGAGATACTGTGTTTGGTTGAATAAAAAGGAAAGAACTAAGGAAGAGTGAGAGGAAAAAAAATGTTTCTTATTAAATAGAAATAAATCCAGCTATGCATTTTGATAAGTGTAGAGTACATAGTATGTACTTGCGATGTATAAGTACTTGGATTAATATAAAGTAATCTTCTCTGTATAGTGAATGCATATGGAGAGCTGCCAATATTTTAAAGCAAGAGATCCTCATGAGTGCACATGAACACAAAAAACGGTTGAGTTTCCAGCAAATATTAGTTACTCAATTTGAATAAAATGATGACATTGACTAATTAATAAGAAAGTTCACTTCTATTTATAGCATAGAGAGATTTTAACGGTAAAATAATTGTTATATCATTATATATAAGGATATTAAATAATTACAAAAGTTAATAATTTTATGATTGTTATATGATATAAAAGTATATCATTATAAATAAATGTTGAATTTTAATTTACATTTGTCTACATTTATGTAGATGATCATATAATTTTTCCCTATTAACATGGTGAATTACTTTTATTGAATTGTGAACATTATACTAATCTTGCATTTCTAGAATGAACCCAACTAGGTCCTGATGTCATATCCTTATGTATTACTTCATGTAATTAGCAAAAATTTTAGTTTAGTATCTCAGGCTTGCCTTTAAGATTCTTCTGGCCTCAAGTGGTAGACAGATCCTAAACTAGTCTCCATGTTTATGTGATTTACTTCTAACTACTTAGTATACAGTAAAGGTTATGGGATCTTATTCTCATATTTATATATGTATGTGTGTATATATGTGTAGCAATAATCATGTGTGTTTGGAAGGGGACCCCAAGCTCCAGATCAAAATGCAGCCTAGCCCATACCTTGATTGCCGTCAGTTAAACCTTGAGTAGTGGGCCCACTGAAGCTATTCCCAGACACCTGACTCACAGAAAATGAGATAATAAGTGTGCTGCTTTAAGCCTCAAAGGTTATGGTAATTTGTTACCAAGCAATAGAAAACTAATACACCTCATAAAATATTTGGGAAATGCTGCTTCTTTTAAGTCATGTTTTAGAGATTTTAATAATTGACATAATTCATTCCTTATAAAAATTGTAAAAGTCACTAGTGAAGCTATCTAGTCATGGAGTTTTCTTTGTGAGATTTTAATTAAAGGTTCCTTTTCCTTAATGTAAAATATTATTTGCATTTTTTTATACCTCGTATTAACTCGGGTAAGGTGTGTTTTCTTAGGAATTTCTCTATTTAATCTACAGTTTTAAATTCATCAGCACAAATTGTGTTGAAATGATTTTCTTATTGTTTTAATGTATTTGTACTGTCTCACTTGTTTATTTTATCAACCCAGCAGAGAATTATCAATTTTTTAAAAATCAACTTTTAGATTTTATGTGCTATATTAAAAGTTTCTATTTATTAATTTTTGCTACTAGCTTCATTATTTCCTTCTTTCTATATACCCTTGGTTTTATTTGCTCTCTTATTTTCTAGCTTCTTGAAAGGAATGCTTATATCATTAGGTTTTTAGCCTTTATTTTTTCTACTATATATATTAATGCTATAATTTTTTCTCCAACGGGCCTTTAAATATCTGCTGCATGTTTCAGTATGTAGTATTTCAATACCATTGACTTCAATTTTTTTCTTATTTTTATTTTGAATTCTTCTCTGACCAAAAAGTTAATTAGAAGTATATGCCATACTTTCCAAAAACTTCAGTACTTTCTATTTATTATTATTTTATTTTATTTTTAAAATTAATTTCTAGCTGAATTCTGCTGTTGTAACAAAACACATTCTGCATGATTTCAATTCTTTGAAATTTGTTGAATCTTCCTATATGACTCATTGGTCAATTTGTAGAAATAAATTACAGGATTCTCTGTATATCACTGAGGACAAGCTTGTTTATCAATGCTGAAATTATCATAATCTTTACAAAATTTATTTTCTTGTTTAGTCAGGTGCTAAGAGAAGTATTAACATGTTCCACCATGACCGAGGGCTTTTTTATTCTTTTTTCATTTCTGTTAATTTTTGTTTTCTATATTTTAAGTGTTTGCTATTAGATGCATACTCATTTAAAATTCCTATCTTCCAGGTACACCAAATTTTATGTTTAAGTATCTCTCTTTTTAAATTTAGTTTTTTATGTCCTTATTGTTGTTTTTCCTGAAAGATTATACTTTCTGAAATTAATGTTGCTGAACAGGCCTTTTATTATTTTATGTAGTATTATATGGTATATCTTTTCTATCATTTTATTTTCAACCTTTCTTTATTTTCATATTTTAGATTTATATTATAAACTATGTAGTTTTTAGAAATTCATGCAGACAATCTTTATCTCACATTGATCATTTTTCCACTTTCATTTAACACAATTACTTATATACCATTATTTAAAAGTTAGAACAATGATGTTTTTTGTAATGTCAAATTTTAGTTGACTTTTTGGCATTTTTGAGAATGGCAATGTAAATTGAATGTAACCCAGTGGTTCTGGATAAGCATACTAACAAAGTTTTTAAAACATTTTTGCAGAAAGAGTTGTCCATAAAAGAAAAACAGTCATTTATGTGGATTACCCATTTTAATCTATAAAAAGGAAAGGGAAAGTAGACAAAATAACTACCATTGCCACAAAACCTGTCACCATACTCCCATAAAAATATAAATGGTTCCTATGAGGAAAATATATGAATAACTATAGAATTTGTTTTGTAGCCAGAAGATGTTTTAGCAACATTCAGATGACCTTGGTGAACTCTTTTGGTAAAATATTAAATTTTTAGTATTATAATTCTTCTACTTTTACTTTGAGATTTATAATTTCCTAAAAAACTTCAATAGCTTCAAATATCTTCTTGGAAAATAATTTAATAGCCTATCATAAAATCTTTAGGGCAGATCCTGATTATGTGGTTTTCTTGAATCGACACAAATTTTAATTGAAGGTAAGAATTCTGCAGAATCTCAACTTTAATTTATTATGAATATATAATCAGATTCTTTTTTAAAGTGCCAGTAGTGATTACAATTAATGTTAAGTGAAAAAAAAAAAAAAAGAATATGCATGCAAGTTCAAGAACTTATATTTTGTTGACTCATGTTTCCTTTATTGCATTCATTTGAAAAAGACAATCTAGTTACTGAGAATTAGCTAGAGCAAGTTGTTTTCTCTCCAGATAACTGCTCCCTCACAGAGAGACACAAGTTCCTGGGTAGAGCTAGAGGGCAAGGAAGCCATAATGCTGTCTCCTCTGAAAGCCGAGGGAAAATAAGGGAAAGTGAGAGGATCCCTAGCCAAAGAAGTTTGTAGTTTTTTACCCAGCCAAACTATGATGGAAAGGAATGGTGAAAAAGGGCAAACCTTCAGAAAACTTTCTTACCTTGCCAAAGGATACAGAGCATCACTTCTTTGGGATCCCTGGAAAAGCAACAGCCCCAGACCAGGATCTGTGCAAGTCCTGTTGCTTCAGGCTATGCTAGAATTGCCCAATAGTCCCTCCTTCTTAGAGCGCCAGCTGGGTACAATCAAAACTCCTTTCTAGAATGGTGGGCCAAGCATTGCCAGTAGTCTAATCTCATTGAGGCTGAATAGATGCTTAGCTGTTAAACTGCACAAGTATATAGAAGGTGTCTGGGGCTTCAAACCTATATACACTTTTTAAAAGATATCTAAAAACCAATTATAATTTTATATTCTAAATAACTTTGGCTATCAAATTCAAACAGATATACTGTAAACAGGTTGCAGCAGCCAGCTATTAGTTGCTAAAGCTTATAGAATTTAACTACTTTTGGATACCAGGGAAAGAAAGACTCTTGATTTCCTTCCAATTAGAATAAAGATTTTAATTTGATACAAATGAGTTCTTCAAAACCTGGTTCAATATTCACCTCTCAAAATAAGACTCCATAAAAAATTAAACTAAAGTGTGTTCCCCAAAACACACTTACCATCACTATTTCCAGAATATAACAGAAAAGTAATTGTCTATCCACCCTTTTTTACACTTATTATTCATTTAAAAAAAAAAACAATTGTTAATCAGAGCATAAAAATCTATAGCACTCAGTTGATATCTTTCATTTTTTTGTAAAGTGCCAGGAATAGTACTAAGTACACAATAGGCATTACAAATATGCTTTCTAAATAAACCTTTATTTTTACTTTATACTTTTTACATTTTAATGAGCAATTGTATGTATAAAGCTGTATTCATCCA
Organism: Pteropus medius; assembly: GCF_902729225.1. NCBI lineage: Eukaryota > Metazoa > Chordata > Mammalia > Chiroptera > Pteropodidae > Pteropus > Pteropus medius. The sequence goes on from NW_024350319.1 coordinate 28,694,199, forward strand.
TCTGTCTTTTCAGATAAGCACCCTAAATTATATGCATCTTTAATCAAGAATAAAAATAGTTCCACTTTATTGCGTTAGATAAGAACAGTCTAATTAGAAACTACCCCTTTGTTTAGTTAAGGACTCAAGATACTAAAAAATCTGTTCTGTTTTTTTAAGAGGAAATATAAGTAAATGAATGTGTGTGAATGTATATCATATATTTTTATATATTTACGTGTTAACATATATTTATAAATACATATACACATACAACAAATAAATTTATGTATAATAAAATTAAACAGAAATAGAAAAGAAGGTAAAAAAAGAACTGCAATTATGTACAATACCTGTAGTTGAAATTATATTATTATTTTGGAAAGAATTATGATAGGTATTTTGGGAAGCAAAGAGATATAAATTAAAATAATTCATATTGAACTTTACATGATCAAGAAATTGAATACATCTTAATACATACTTCAATGTTTTATTATTAACAAAAATAACATATATTTGCAATAATGCAAGTTCTTGATTTATTTTATTTGTCCCTTTTCATTAACATATTAGTTTTCCCTCAAAAAATTAAAGTATTTTTATTCTTATAGATTGACTAGACATAAATAGTAAGTAACAAGTAAGAATCTATTTCTAATAAGGGGTTGTTTTGTTACTCTGAGCTTCTCAAATAACTTGACATATACTGGAAAAATCATTTCTAAAATGTTTCCTATTACATTGATCATCAGTGAAATATGTTGAGAGATCTCAAAATTGCTTCCTACCTTTAGTGTTATTCTAAACCTAACTTTCAGGTGTCAACCTATAATTCAAATCTCTTTGCTACTTTCATATTTAGTACAATTTAAATTTTTGAATATAAAAACCACATTCGAATGTGCCATCCAATTAAGCAGTTTGGTTGTGTTAAAACATAGATGTTTAAATACTTCTAAAGAGTAACATATTAATGAGTAGGAAAACACCTAACATGAAGATCTTTTGTTACCATATATGCTAAGCATCATACTTCTCTCATGATAAAATTCCTGCATATAAACTATCTTTTGTTATTTTGACTAAACATTCATGCACCAACATATTCTGACAAGTTAAAATATCAATAATTAATTAAAATGAAGTTGTTGATTTCTTTCTTACCTATCCTCTTCTATTCACACTGGTAAACGGAAAGCAAATATCTGGTTCAGTTTTATGCATGTCTCCAAACTTCAAGTGATACACATTATTTCTTTCTCCTCATATCTATTCCATGGAATCACATGCTGATTTAGCTGTTGAATAAGTTTCCAAACACAGGGATACCACTGCCTTCTTCTATGAGTCATTGTTTTTGGTCCATCCTCATTTTTCTTTGGAGTAAAAATTCTGCAGGACTCCCTATCAGCTGAAATTCTGCTAATGAGTCCTTTCTAGTCTTCTTTTAAAGAAGCTAAAGGTGGTTCACACTGGCAGGACTGTTACTACTGCAGTTATTACTTAGTAAGTCTGTGGTGAATATGTCTAGCACTTCACAGATGTAAGGATACTTATCACCAATAGACTTATGCTCTGAGACTTTAAAGAAAATTCTGAATCAATAATGGAAGTTCCACTTCACATCTTTTACTCTTGTATTTATTAAAGTTTTCAATACCCCATTCACATTTTTTTTCCATCTGAAGACCTATTAGTATTATCATTCCTGGTTCATTCATTTGCTCATTAAATATTTATTAAAGGCTTACTGCATGCTAGGCATTGTTCAGAGCATTGGGAGTACAGCTGTAAACCAGACAGAAATTCCTGCTTTCAAGGGATTTATATCTAGTGATATTAAACATAATGTATAAATAAAATATCCAAATTATATCCTGCTGATTTTACACTGCTGTTATTTTTCCCAGTGGCCAATGTTTGAAGTAATCCTTGAATCCTATTTCTTTCCCCACTGTAAAATTCTTTTACTATTGTTTTTGTAAGCTTTTTATTCTCTGCATTTTTAATTCTTACTACTGCTACCATAACTGAAGTACATCCATGTAATCTCATTTCAGAATTACTGTAACAGCTTCAATCTCTTTCTTCATGCTGTATTCTACTAGTGTTATCATTTTCAGCCACAAATATGATTATATAAATCATGTGCTTAAAAATATTTCTCATTCATTCATTCAGCAAATATATACTGAAGAATTCATATGACAGGTATTATTTTAGGCCTTTGGAATATAATAGTGAATGAAAAAGACAAAGTCCCTAACCATGTGGAGCTTATATTCTAGTAGAAGAAAACAAACAATAAACACATAGGAACAAGGGAAAGACTATTGATTGTTCACGGATGATCTCTCTCTTAAAGTAGCATTTGAACTGAGACCTAAAGAAAGTGAGGGAATAAGCCATGTAGAAGAAATAATAGCAAGTTCTTGCCTGAGTAAAGGAATAGTAAAAGTGTTAGTGTAACCAAAGTGGAATGAGCTATAAAATGAAGGTAGAAGATGAGTTTCTAGAGGCATTGTAAAGAGAAAAGTCATGAAGTGTCTTAGAAACCACTTAGTGGACTTTGGGAAATTTTTTTTTTTTTTCTGATGGAAAGCCAACAAAGATTTAAGCTTAGCTGTGACATAATCTGATTGACATTTTAAGAAATTGATCCTGCTTGGTTCACTGAGAAGAGACATGTGAGAGAAGATGGTGGCTTTGATCAGGATGGTAAGAATTAGTTGAATTCTGGATAAATTATGAAGATAGAACCTACAAGAAGACTCTAAGGTTTTGACTTCTGGAAACAGCAGCATGAAGGAGTCATTAGCTGCTATGGGGAAAACTACAGATCTGTAGAAAGTGGCAGGGAAGATCAGAAGCTCACTTTTTAACTTTAAATTTCTATTGGATATACAAGTGAATGTGTCATCTATTTAGTTGGATACAGAAGTCTAAAGTTTAGGGGACTGATCCAGTCTAGACCTGTAAATTTTTCATTTATCAGTGTCTAGATGGCACGTAAGTTGTAAAACAGTGTGCGATTATCAAAAGAATGAAAATATGGGTAGGAAAAATTACAGGGCTCACATAAATGATCAATCCAACACTCAGTTCCTCGTCATCATCAGTTCCAATGAGTTTCATTTCTTCTGAACTTTATATTTTGGTTCTGAAATGCTTAAATCAAGCATTCTACTCTCTCACTATTATCTTTGATCCTTCTTCCTATATTTACTACTCCCGTTTTTCAAATTTATTCAAATTTGAATCCTCTACTTCATTGATCACTTCTTATCTTCGCTGCAATTCTTATTCAGCTTAGACTTTATGATATTCTTAAGGATATTCTCAATTATCTTGCCCCATTAGCCTTCCATAGCAATCGTCTGCAGGACAACAACCTAACATCAAAATGGCCATAGGTATTCTTTCCTCCCATACCTGCGATAAAGCTGTTAGAGGGAAAAAAAAAACATACCTTTGATTCATTTATAGTGATCACAAATCTACTGCCTAGAACCACAAGTGGACACTTACCACTTGTCACTAATCCATCTATGATTTACATAGTTCTCCCATAATCCATCATGCTATGTAAATCTCCATATTCTTGAAATATCTTATCCTATCATCTCCCCTGCCACTGTCAGCTAGTTAGTTTTTTACTTTGTGGGGAAAATGGAAACCATTAAATGGAACCTTTAACTTTGTAAGATCCCTGCCTATAAATATGCTTGCATCAGCTTTCAGCCTTTTTTTCTACCCTCATTTCAAATTTAAAGAGACATTGCTCTTTCTATATAATATGCCCTGGATTTCATCCTTTTCTGCATCATCTGGTGCTCTATCGATTAACTTTCTTTTCTTCAGTAAATTTTCTCCCTCTGTATGTACTTTCCATATGTTTCAACGCACTCCAATTTTCTCTCTTGAAAATAATTCTCTCTTAAACACATATCCTATAGTGGTTATTATTCCTTCCTACTTCTCTTTAATTTTATATATACTGAGAAACTTTAGAAATAGCCATTTATTATTTGGACTAAATGTGTGTTTCATCTTGTAATAGAGTACAATTTTTAGTCTATAGCTAGTCTTCACATGAGCAGATTCATACCACTGCAATACACAGGAGTTCATAAACAAAATTCTACTCGAGTAGGCAGTGCCTTGTCCTTAGATTCAGTCAGAAGATCATCCAATAAGGATGATTTATATAGCTGTCCTACTAATTCACTCTGAAGGGTATCTTTCACATGACTAACCAAAAACTGCATGACTGTCTTTGGTACACTGTCTTGAATATTCTTTCTGACAATAAGAAAATATGATTTGATGAGCCATTCAATAATCTCACAATCTCGCTATTCACAGGCAGATAGTTTTCGTGAAACAGGAACCAGCACTTGCAGCGGATTCACAGCATGGCCTTTTTGTGGACTGCCTGGCATAATTTGAATTAGTTTCGATGTTTCCTCGGCTAATAATTCTTCAGCTTTTGAAGTTTTCAGCATTTCCCTCCAGTTGCCTGTTGATTCTTGAACAGCGTCTCCAACCCCACCACCTCCAGATGCAACATTTTTAGTTTCCCTCCTGCTGTTCTGAATTAACTTGCCATCAGCCTCAGCAGAAGCAGCAGAGGAGGGTTCCTGGGAGGCAGGTGCCAAAGAACTTGGAACTTTAGACTTGTCTAGTAAGGCAGCTGTAGGTAATTCTCTTGCTAGCCTGTTTCTCCTTTGTTCCTCTGTCTTGTTGTTCATTGGCCCACAAGCATCAGCCAAATCTGGATGTTTTGTGTTGATATAAGCCAACTCAATTGCCACTAAGTTATGAACAATTTCATATGTAACCAGCAACCATTTACAAAGAAGACAGTTACTACTTCGACTATGGCATTATGCAGTTTAGGAAACTGCAATAACTCCAATGTACTGTAATTGCTACTGTGATGAATGATCCTTTCCATTTCCTCATGAACCAGTTACACGTACAGAGGCTGGGCTTTTCCAGACATTTGAAACTTCAGGCACAAACAAAGCTGGACGAGGACTGGTAGCATTTCTAATGGCAGTCAAAATGTCAAGAGAATAAAGGCCATCTAGTGAGTAAACAGATTCTAAGGTTTGCACAAAAGTATCATGGAAAATATAACAGATTCTAGCCCCATCCCATAGCTCCGAATATATTTTAATATATTTTGCAGTTCCTTCAACAGGTTTACAATATTCTGTGGCAAATTGGTAATGAGCTGGAGTAAAGTAGCACTTTTATCATCCACAAGTTCACCATAGCTATTTAGAAGAGACTGTTATTGAGCAGCTAGAACATTTATTTTTGTTTTCAGTGCTGGTAAGCAGTCTTTGATGTGATGCATCAGTAACCTATTCAGAAACATTGTTCCATTTCCATTAGCCAGAGGTGGGTATTTCTTTTGAAGGAAAGCATATTCATCATGGATTGAATCAGTTACACTCTTCTTACTGTTAATATCTAGCTGGCTCTTGTTAACCAACTCCAGCTATTCCAAGTCTGATTGGTAGAACCCTTCCCATTAATACTTCCATGGCATCAGTACCTGCCTTCATGAGGTCTCAAGTGTAGTGATTACATCTAGGATTCTGCAACCCTCTGGGTCTACCTCTCTTGAAATTTTAAGTGCTCTGATGTTGCCATAATTGTATTAGCAGCAGTGACAGAGAGGATAATGGAACTGAGAAACCTAAGAATGAGCTCCCTGATTAGAAGCTCAATGCCCTTAGGCTGATCACCTACACGCAAACCTTGGTCATTCCTGGCAAATCCATAAGTGTAAGTTTGAAAATGCTGGGTGAAAAAAATCTTAAGATGAACTGGTTCAGGGCTTACTTTCTTATTATTTCCTGAAATCTTTTCTATTTCATTTTCAAATTCTTGTCAAATTTCATCGAAATCCTTGTAAAGCTTATTTTTTTGTGTGAAGAAATTTACCCCTTTCTTCTGCTTTAACCCCATTTTCTTTTCTTGTTGTTTTGGTTTATCTTCAATTGAAACATGGATCAGCTGCAGAATGAGAGGTCTCTGGGTGACAATGCCAGTCCCACTGAGAAGCAGGTCCCTCTCCACTGGGCTTTCTAGTACTGAGCTCTTTCCACTGCTCTGTATTCCCACCACCACAATTGGAGGCAACTGGGTGATGCTGGTGTCCACCTCTTGGAGCTTGTTAATAATAGGAATTAGCACTTCCATAACTTCAAAAACATGGGCTCCACTGGCCAGCCACATAAATAAATGGGGCCAGGGCCCAGATTCTACCTTTTTCCTCCTTTCCTCCGCCCTCTTTTTGGACCCCTCACTTCTTATACAATTAAGCTCTTTGATATTGTTTTCTATAGCCACTGAATCCAATTCTTACTTTCCATTTAATCTTTCAGGTCACTGGAAACTTGATTTTCCTTAATTACTCCACTAAAATTACTCTCACCTAGATCACCCTTTATCTTCTTACTGCTAAATTTCAAAATTTCAATGGGTACTTTGTTTTTGAACTCTCAACATTATGAAACTCCTAATAAACCCTTTTACCATCCTCTCTTGACCCTGGCATGCACGATTCCATATCTTCCCGGTATTCCTGCCTTGCATCCATCTTTGTTTTAACTGTTGTAAGGTATATACTTCCTCTTTTCTTTCTCTTTCTTTATTTAATGCTTTTCTTCCTCAGAGAAGAACCCTCTTATCTTCTCACTCAGAATACATTGCGGGGCGGGGCGGGGGCGTTGGGATTTCATCAACTTCAATAGGTTCAATGAACTATTCTACAAATTCAAATCAATAGCTATAAACAAGATCTCACCTTTAAATCCCCAAATTATTTATATGTTCCCAACACTGTCAGCTCAATTTAATGTGTCCAAAACTGCACTCATCAGCTCCCTTCCCAAAATTCTCTATCTAATGGGACTCTTATCTCTATGTAGGGCATCCTCATCCACTCAGCTGCCAAACCAGAAAGTTTAAAAATCAGCCTTGACTTCTCAATAAGTCTCATTCTCCTCCCTTTAAACAACCATCAATTCTTATGTATTCACTATGTCCTTAATATCTCATGAATCAGCCTACTTCTCTCTATGCTGTTACTCTATAGGCTCATATTAATAATTTAGTGTTTTACTTGAAATAGAATATTGAGTTTCTCCTGTAATATTACCCTCAATTAGCTTTATAATACAGTGGATGGTCCAAAAATAAATAAATAAATAAGTTACCATTACTCTTTCATCTGTCTCTGCTTTGGATGACTACAAGAGACTTTTTACTGGTCACTTTGCTTTAGTCTTTTCTCAAATCATTCTCCAACCAGAGCCAAAAAAATGTTTCTAGAGGAGAGAGCTGATTAAATGACCTGCCGGTTTAAAATTTTTAATGGGTCCTCATGGTCCTTAGTACAGAGTACAAATTCCTTCCATGAAATATCTTATTTCTTGCCCTGACAACCTTCTACCTTCTATCTCACCACTATTTTCTGTCCTCTAGCTTATCTCATACTTTAGCCACACTATGTTATTTTCTCACTTTTTTGACCTGTACAGATACTATTTCCTCTGCTTCAAATACCATGCTCCATCTTCCTCAGCTGGCAAACTTCAACACATCCTTTTATTTCCTTTTATTTACCTTTCTTGATTCTTCAGCCCCTTTTTATCCTCATCAATTAGATTACATAATCCTCTTACCCTGTACTTACATTGTATTGTAACTTTTTTACTAAACTGTCTACTTCACTATATTATGAGATTTTGAAATGAGAAACTGCATTATTTACCATTGTATCTCTAAAACCTAACCAAATGTCTAGTACATTGTGTACATTCAAATATACACTGAATTCTGACTTTAAAAAAGAGAATGAAGGTAAGTAATATAACAATGAAGCATTCAAGTGGAAATGAATTAAATTAGGTCATGATTCAGATTCACATTTTTTACTTCCTTATCTTTTGAAGCAAATGAGTAGAACATTGGCATTTTTTTTTGAATAAGCAAATTTAAATCAGTTTTGGAAACTTTTAAATTTTAAGATCATCTAAAATTTAAAAATATATATATAATCTGGTCTAAACAGCACCCTCAGGAAATTAAACTAGTTCTAAATTCTGTGAAGTGTTTACTGAAATTTCTAAGAACCATCAGGAAGGCCATTAAAATGAGAACAAAAAGTACAAAAATATGGAATGTACGATTCTGGTTCCTCAGGGGGGAAAAATTGAGAGAGCTGGAGAATATTCAGGACAGTGGGTATATATCAAGCTCAAGGATAGGAATTAGGTAGGGATTCAGTTTTTAACCACATTCTAGAAATAAAGAGAACCATTAGCATTTGGATAAAGAAAACTTCAAACAATTTAAAGTACTAAGTTATAAAGAAAGAAAATTTATAGGACTTATTACTCCAAGGTAAAAAAAAAAAAAAAAAAAAAAGAACAAAGAAAGAAAGAAAAGCAGGAAAAGAACTGACTACCCCTAGGGGCATTCTTGCTGTAAGTTCTGGATGAGGCAATGAGGTAAACTTAATTCAAACACCGATAAGGGCACTCTGAAACATCATGCTTCCACATTTGACCAATGTGTTCAGAATGTGTTTCATGCAGTCTAGGATTTCGCTCACATTACTCCTTAGTAGATTTTGTCTATATTTACCCTTAAATGAATCAGAAATGATAAGAAAATAAATAGTTATTTAATAATCAGAATGTTTCTTAAACCAAATTTTAAAAAAAGAAACTGTCCTCCTTATGTATGTTAGTCTGCTTTTGTCTTTATCACTAAACTTAACATTTGTGGCCAAACTGAGCTACTAAATCGTACAGGTAGATTTAAAGGTAGCCCACAGTCTGGGACAAATCCTGGATCCTGGCCAGGGGCTATGTCACTGTCTCACTGGCTAAAGACAGGACAATGATTTGTCACAGTACTGGTTCCACAAGGCCCTGCATGTCCGCAGCTCTCCAGATACCAGGTACAGCTATTACAGCGGAATAAGAGTGTTTATACATTGTATTCTAGTTTTTCAGTATTCAAAATTCTCTTGGCCATCTGAAGCTAAGTTGCTTAGACCTTACATAGGCCTTCCTAAAGGCTGGAGGACAATTTGATCACCTGGGACACCCTAGATGCCTTACAGTTCATAAGTTTTACACACTTTAAAATCATTAATATTTAAAATTTAAAACACTATAGAAAAATGTATATTTAAAAATGCAATACCTAATAATATTTTGCCCTTTAGATTTTCATTATCTATGTTCTTTCCTTTTATTTTTATGTGTAAATATATGCTATGTTTTTACACTGGAGGTTAATTTGTGATCCAGTTTTTTGAATAAAAAACAGGTGTTGAATGTAGACAATCTGATACAATTTTTCATTGCCAATGTTAACATTTGACAGATAATATTTTTCTCACTGATAAAATAATATATTTTCTATGATAACTATGTGATTTAGAAAAATCTACAAGTTTTATTTGCTGCAGTAACTAATTTCCAGTTTCTTAATTAAAAATCATGCCTCTTGAAATCCTTTTCAGAAGGAACCCATTATAAAACTTTTTGAATTGCCCCTGAAAATCATAAATGGGTGATTCTTTTACTACTGGCATTAAAAGTGAGACTACTTGAATTTTTAAAATACCTACTTAGCATTTATTGTTTAAAATATTAATGCAAACTATATTCCTGGAGTTTCTCAAATTTATTCTTAATAGATATGTAAATTTACTTATAATTACATTTGCAAATTCTGATACAATGTTTATACAGGCCTGCTATTTGAAAAAGTTCAAAATTCACCTTTTTCTACTGCTCAGAAATAATATTTATGTCTACAGACAGAAAATTTCATAATTTTTAAATATACCATTTACATTTAAAGATGTATCTGAGATTCCTATTAAACTGATAAAGAAATGAGTCCACAGCTATACATCAACCATAAGTCTATTCATTCAGCACTTTATATATTCCGCTCAATGAATGAAAATTATAGCACTCTGAATTTTTTACCAATAAAAGCTTCATCATAAAAGAGGTTTAGAAATACAGTGCAAATATTTATACAAAAGACACGACTTTAGAAATGGATAATGGATAATATTGTTTAGATGATTTATTCTCAAGACCTTTTTAAAGAAAAGGAAAAAAAAAATTCAGATAGATTTAGGTTATACATAATCCAATCTGTTAGTTTTCTAACTTAGGAGCAAAAACAATTGAAAGCTTTATTGAAAGCCTTATTTTTAAATGACTGAAGTAACCCTAGGATACTATTATCATTTTACATTGACACATACTTTATAAAAGCTTTAAGGAAAACTAAAAATAATTTTATTACAGAGCTCTTGATAATGTGCTCTAGATTGTTCTTTAACAATGGGAGGCACTAAATTTATGTGTACTTTTACTTGTATCCCCTACCCTGACTTCCTAAACTCTCATGTACTCTGAAATTTGCATAATGTTTTTCACCTTACAAAAAGTTATAAAGTATAATCATTAAATTTCAGAAAACGTAGGCAGCAGTATTAAATACCCACCATTGTGGCTGGGCATGGCCAAGAGTGAATCTCTATCTTCACAATATTATAAATTATGTCCAAAGAAAAAATAATGCACATACATGTATACATACACACACAACAACAACAATAATACACACACACACACACACGCACACACACACGCTTCACTTTTAGCCAATGGGAATGAAGTTAAGTTTGACTTTAGGACACTATCTTTCTTTTCTGTGAATCTTTTCCCCTGCAAGGGGCCTCTTTCAATAACTATGCTTTGTGCACAATCTTTCCTGTTTGAAAGGTGCTTTCTTGAAAGGATATGATATACTAAATTATTTAACATGTAAATAATGGGTAAGAGTTTTATCACCACTTGTAGAAGAGAGGTGTTTAGTTGTGTTTTGAACAAGGGACAGATCCTTTTAAAACAAACTGATCGCTAATTATAGAATTCTTTCAGGCATCTGTGAACAAGTGAGGGAGATATTTTGAAGGAAATAGATTTACTTTTCTAATAAAAGTTGGATGCCATTTACAAACACTGTGCAAGGCAGCAGAGTGAAATTACATCACATAAGCAATCACCTATACTTGCGTACAGGGCTGGCCATAAATCCTGACACAATATATTTACTGGGGTCACTTCCATTTTATCTTGTCTTATACTAAAATGTAATGGGTTTGGGGACTTAATATAAGCAGCTATCTGAAGACAATACTTAAAAAAAATATTCCTACATAAATTCAGACAGTGAAAATAAAAAGGAAAGGACTGTGTTGCTTAGCCTACTTCAGGAGCAATATAGTGAAGATTAGATAATATCATGAGACAGGAGAGAGAGACAGACAGTAGAGAAAGAGCTACGATTGGAAGTTATTTTTTTTAAAATCTCACTAGTGTTTTAATGTAATAATGTTCTTTGCCTGGATGCCTAGTTGAAGTATAGCAAAAAGCTGATAACATTGGATTCAGTGTTTTCCCCATTAAACCACACAATGCTAAGTAAAAAGCAAATTGTGATAAAAATTAATATATTGATTATTCGTTGAAATAAATTGAATCTTATTACTTTAGGTATACGGAATGAATTCATGTTTGTACTTCAAACATGAAATCATAGGCATATTATTTTAATATTTTCTGAAATTGGACATCACGAAAAAGACCAATACAATCACTTCTTGTCTAAAAATGTTAATCCTTTGCAACTTTAGAACACTTTTTCTAATTTTCTAGAAACTTCTTGGTTAAAGGAAGAAAGAAGAGCAATATCAAGGATCAATGCTGTTGATTAAATGGGCTGATAAAATAATTTCTCTCAGTAACTAGAAAATATATTGCAACCCGAATCATACACTTGTATTTAGAGGGTAAACTCTCAAGGTTTTAACTTTTGATGTAGCCCATCAGTAGGACATAAAAACATTTATATAGTCTAAGGAAGCCTTTATTCTTATTTTTAGAGTGATACATGGAGATGAATGTTATGAGTTATTAAAACTTTTTAAAACACCAAATGACACCACAAAGCAACTTCACACTTTTGCATTAGTTACTGCAGTAGCTATATATTTCAAAAAGTAACCTATATGACAAATTGCATACAAGTAACTGTCTGATGATCTGGTGTGTACATAATTCAATTCGTCAATAGTTAAATTTAATGAAGAAGCTAACTTACCGGTGGATCAGCCCCCTTAGAACCAGTCAGACTTCCTGTTAGGGATTCGATATCCTGAAAAGGGGAGAGGTGTTGATTGTAAAATGCTACTCAATGGCATGGAGAATTTCCCAGTCCCACAGTGTAATATTTTCTTTAAGCTACAAACTTAGGGTACTCAGCTGTATTTGTTTTGTTTTGTTTTTAAACAATCTTGCTACACAAATGCTATACAACTAGCCTATATCTAAAAATTTGGATATTTTCTCAAACTCTGTACAATCTGTAAAAAGAAAAAATATAAATAGACTAATTATTCCTGAAATATGCAAGAAAATAGCTCTAGGTGGGAGAGCAGATGTTTTGTTCTCTAAGAAGCTGAAGTGAGGGCAGAAAAGAAAAACGAAAATTTAATAAAACCACAATTTAACATAGTATTAGCAAGAATATTAATCGCATGGAAAAGGCTGAACTCAGAAAAATTTTCAATTAGCTATAACCCACTCTGTTACTATATATAGAAAATGAAAATATATGCAGATACATAGATTAGCTATTCTTTTATGAGGACCGACTTCTAATCTTGAATCAGTAACCACAGAAGATCATGCCTGAGTACTGATTATAATTGTCAAAGGCATCATAAATGAGGAAATGGGTGATGCTTGACAGCATGCCCTGTTTACAGGGACAACTACAGCTCAGCACATGCCCTGTTTACAGGGACAACTACAGCTCAGTCTGATTGGCTGCAGGCTTTGGTTCATACTAATCATATGACTTCTTCGAAAGAACCTAGAACTCCAGATTTTTGAGCAAAATCTCTCAGGATTTTAATGTTTACAACTGTCTTAATTTTTAAATCATTCTCCCACACCCCCCAAATGAAAAAACAAAACCAGTTTTCTCAAAGGCTGCTGGATAGGAGTTTAGGGCTACAATGAAGAGTTATACTTTTTGCTAAAAAGTTTCTTTCTTGTGACCCTGGTCACTTCTTATCAGTTTGGATCTCACTGTTCCCCAGGTTGAGGAACCTGGGGAAACATAGTTGCAGTAAGAAATCAAATATGGAAGATAACTGAGTAAAGATAGAAGGAAAATAAAATTAGATACCTATGATCAGAGAAGCAGCCAATGATACCTTGATATCATTAAGAAGATTTGTGCCAGTTCACTTGGGACTTAATCACATCATTTTCCTGATATCTCAAAAATGGGGAATCTTAACAATAAATATGGGGCTGAAATGAGCATATTAAAGGCAAGGCAGGGGAGAAGGTAGAGATGGTGTGATTAAAGTTTCCATTTGAAGAAGCTGACTTTGAATGGAAAGTCAATGGGTGATGAAGTTCTACATGAATTTTTCATTAGGGCCACAAATGGTAAGAAAATCACAAGGGATACTTGGCAAGAAAATTATTAAGTTGTCTTCTCTATAAAGGATATATTGTATATGATACTTTTCCCTATCCAGCATCCCATTGAGGAACTTCTCCTCCTTCTCCACCCTACTCCCCATTCTAGCTCCAAAAGTGGCTTACAAAAATTGCTTCAAATGTTGTAGGAGCCTGATGGAAAATTAAGGCAATTTATATTCTGGACGATATAATGTTAGAGTCTAAATCCTCGATTCTACCATTTGAGCAATGTTTCAAACTAGGTGTTCTCTTTGCCTTCAACGAAAATAGTTCCTGGCTCTCAAAATCTAAAAGAATCCTAATTAATACGTCTGCATCATTGTTTATTTTTTAAAGGGTCTCCCTCTCCACCCTGTTGAAATTCTTTATTCCAACACAATGCACACCATAAACAACCAAATGACCTAAATTATTTGCTCTTACATGTTCTTAAATATTCTTGTTGTCATCTGAGTAAATTGTATCTTTATATAGTAAAAGTAAAGCATAAAACATAAATTGGCAAACAAAATTAATATCTTTTTTAATCTGAAAATAAAATATAATTTAAAAAATTGTTTTAGAATTCATGAGATGAATGAACAGATAAGAATTGGAAGTAAAATGGTTAAAACAGTATGTTAAAAGAAAACAAAATACACAGACCATTTTCCTGTTATGATAATGACAAAAAACAAAGTTATATTTATATGAAAGTTTTATTCCAAGTACCTTCCATTCTTCATAGAAAGGCATATAAATTATATTAAGAATAGAATTTCTGATGATGTTACCAGAGACGTAATAGAGAAATTGATTCAGATAAAAAGTATTTTAGCAATTAGGTGATGCATTTCATCGAATTGTTAAAAATTCTATCATGAAGACTTCTTGCTATCATATATAAATTGGGCCAATTTTCAGATTTCTAAAATTTTAAACTTTTCACAATTTCATGGTCTTGAGATAAATAAAGCAAAAGTAGAATTTAGAAAATGAATAGAAGTGGCATTGATATTTGGTTTTTAACATGTTGGATTAAAGCAAATTATGAACTCATGGTTCTACATAGTACTGATATACTTTTTATTCCATTTATTTGTTTAACTGAAAAATAATTTTTTAAGTTTGTGTTCTATTTTGAGTGTAAGTTTAAAAAGAGTGGACAGCCACACAAGTTAAACAAGGCTTATTTCTCATTTAGTGTAAAAAAGAAAAATTTCAGGTATGAATATGAGGAATGTGTATGAATGTATTTATGTGGTAAAATTAGTAGATGAAATGAATTCTTTGAGAAACTCTGAACATAATTAAAAGTAAGTTAATCTCTTTGATGGTTATTGAATATTTTATCTGCAAAATATAATTGAAATCCTTGATAAATGTGTCTACCTTGTTATTTAAATGTCTTTATAAAGATAACAGCAAAAGGGGACATCAAAAAGTAAACATATCGAAAAATTTTTGACTAAATTCTGTAATAATATTTGTTTGATTAAAAAATTTAAAACAAATTGATTTTTATTGTTACAAAATTTATTTAATTCTATTGTACATCATGTTCATTTAGATTTAATAGCTATTAAAATAACTAGTACTTACTGAACATTTACTAGATGCCAGGCATTCATTAAATGCTTTATACATATTATAAACAGACTTATAAGGTAGTTGTAGTAGCCTTAAAAGTCGGTTATTTCTTTTCTGATGTAACAGGTTAAAAGTTTATAAAACTTACCCAATATCACACAGCTATCAGAAGTAGGGTTATAAAACATATTTTTTGTATGACTCCAAACCTGTGTTTTTAATACCAGTTATAAAGACAGCTTCTCCCTGGCATCCTGGGGACCTTGCACATATCCACACAGGCCATTAGATAAGGCTAACCCATAGGCTGGCCTAAGTCTTAGTGGAATGTCCTGTGAATCTTCCAAGAACATCACGAGGCCGGCTATCTTATGAAGAACTTCCACATGGCTGCTTATCATTCTCCACCGGGCACCAATGAGGTATGGAACTTTCTACCGCACTCCTCCCCATCCCAGATCCACCTGCAAGCTATAAGCTGCTTAGGTGCAATGTGGAATTGTCTGCTGTCAACAGAGCAGCCTACCACTCTTATCATCTGACCCATCCAAGTTGTCCTGTGCGACTAGGGACCAGGGCCAGAACTAGAATGAGGCAAGTAATATGTTGAGAGTACCAGTTTTAAGGAGGCACTTATTCTAAGGGTGATACAAGTGCTGACCCTATACTTGCAGGACCCCAAGAGTAAATGCCTCCTTAAATTTTGTGCCCCAGCAACCTCATTCAACCTCAAGAACAGGGTGGGCAGTTGTATAATCCGGGGAGTGAGTGACTCCTTAAACTTTGTGCCCTAGGCACTTTACTTGTCTCGCCCTAGTCCTGGCCCTTCTAGAGATGTGGAGAGCTGACACCACAGTGACTTTGTTTGCTGTATATGTAATAAATTCTTTAAATGCATCTGGACTCATTGTCTCCTTCCCATTGGAATCTATGGCAAGCCAACCTAGTACCTGCCTGTGTGCTGCTGCTCAAGGACTGCTTGCTGCCTGATACCAGTATTACATAGCCTCCATTATATGGGTTGTTATCATCCACACAGAATAAAACAAACTAGGATCTATTAATTATATAATCAATTTTATTTCTTGAAGAGAAATTTCAAGCAATGAAAGTTTCACTTCCTTTTCTAAGGTGTCAGTTACCTAAGTGTGGTTATACAAACTATGTAGAGCTGGTCTCTTAGTATTAGAAAGCTCTGTGTTCCTGGAATGGAAACCTGGTAATCCAAGGCTGAACCATGAATCAGAAGTCTTAAAGCTTAGAAAGGTTGATCTGTGGGTGGAGTGAGGCAATCGGCATCAGAGCTCTAAGTACAGTGAGACTTGAGGGCATCCTGGAGCATGGGTATCACCTCAGCACAGGTTTAAAAGGAATTCTACATTGTGCTGCACTGATGCTGTTGGTTTCTCAATTGCATCCCCCTCCCTATGGTCTCAGGTTCCAGAGTCAACGTATTTTTCTCCTTGACAGACAATTAGAATAATGGAGCTATAGGGATTGTGTAGTTTTCAGTGCAAGTCATTACGTTCAGATGCTCTAAGCCTGCTTCCTCTGTGTGGAGGTGGGAAAAAAGGAAAAGATTGGGATTTGAGGTCTTCTTTAGAGTTTCTGCTGGATCCGTATTTTTGTCCCATAAGATTAGCCCGTTATGATCAAGAAAAAGATATTAAAGTAGTTTGGGTGTAAAATACATTAAAAATAAAGAATAAAAATTCTAAACAGTTAATTGAATCTAACATTGAACATGCCATAAGACCCAGAACATCTCAAAATCTGATCCTTGCATTTAATGTTAAATTTTCAAGTATTACTCTTCCAAAAAGTTACTTTATATAACATAAAAACATTTAAAACATCACAATATTATAACCAGCTATGAGTATTTTAAAATTTGATTTATGCATATTTATAATTTGGGACTATTTTAGAAATTCTTTGGGGGCAAAGTGATTATATTTCAAAATAGAGTACAACTTAGTACATTAAACATCTACCAAAAATGTATCAGTACAGTGAAATCAATACAATATTGTAAAATATCAACAATTTTTATTGAATGATTGTATTTAAAATTTGTTTCAAGGTCTTTAAAAACATTTGATTATGAGGTTTTTATGTTTGTACAGAAGTTTACAAAATTCATGTATTCAAAATATCAAAATCAAGCACTTCTCTCATCCCTTTTATAGAAAAATTCTTCAAAATATCCCTCATCTCCTATTATCTCTTGATGCAGGCTTTTGTCCCCACTACATCACTACAATCCTTCTTATCAAGGTTGCCAATGACATCCAATTGGCTGAATCAGTTGTCAATGTTTCATCATCATTTTTCTTGATCTCTAAGTCATATTTGACACAGTGGGCCATTCCATTCTCGTTGAAATCCTTTTCTGTCTTGGTTTCCATTCAGTTTCATCCTCTATATGGTTTTATTTAGTATCATGGCTTTAAAACACGTGTGTGAGTGAATTCTGAATTTATAACTTCAGCCTCGACTTATCCTTTGTGATCCACACTACCTATTCCGATCTCCACTTGGAAATAGTACAGTCATCTAAAACTTAATAATGAAAATCAAACTTGTTCTCACTTCAATCCCTCTTCCAATGGTGAATGACATCACCATTCACCAAGTTTCTCAGGTCCAAATCCATCAGCAAATCCTGCCAATTGTATATTTAAAATATGGCTTAAATTCAGCTACTCATTATCACCTACATTTTTTTCCATCCTAATCCTTTGGACCATATTAACAATTTCTCCCTTGGACTAGAGAAATAGCTTGCTTCCTAACTGCTGTCCTTCTGTCTGTTCTTATTTCCCCCGACTCCATGTATTCTCCACATGGCAGTGAGAACTATCTATTCAGGTTAGATCAGATTACTCCCCTGATTCAAACCTCCCAAGGGTTTCACATTATTCTTAGAATGAAATGGAAACTTGTTACTATGTCATGCAATGCCCTGTGGTGATCTGATTTTGGCCATAACACTGATCCTACTTTTTGCTATTATCTCTTTCTCTCCTGCCACCCAGTCACACTAGCCCCTTTGCTGTTTCAAAAACAATTCGAATATGGTTCCTATCTCAAGGCCTTTGCACATGCTTTTCCTGCTGCTTGGGATGCTCATTCCTTAGTTACCCTCCTTGTTAACTCACTTTATTCAGATCTCATTTTAAATACCAAAATCTCAGACAGACTTTCCCTAACTATCTAAATCAGTGAAGGTTCCACATGGAAACAAATGACAAACTCAAAAACATGTTAAAAGAGCATTAAAAAAAAAGGATAATAGTATGGACGGTTTTATAGATCCAGAGGAATGGTGACGCACAGGGACTAGAAACCGATGGAAGCTATGACCACACCTAAGTCCAAAGTAGTAAAATAAAAAAGAAAAATGCTGTCAAAAGCCGAGCAAGGGTTGAACATCTCTCATAAGCCTCTAGAAAAGCTTGCCACACAGTGGAAGCTCAATAGATAGTTTTTGAATGGATGACTGACTGACTAAATGAATAAAGCACATAATACCATTTTTATACATAAAAAAAACTTAAGCTCAGAATATATAAATGATGTAGTTCTCATTTTTGTATAAATGCATCACTTTGAGAGCATGGCTTAAGGCAATAGTGGTTGCATAAATCTTTATGCAAAGCCTGAATAAACAAACTAATGAATGACTTGCCCAAGATCATACAGCTGGTGAATGCTGGAAAGAAGCTTTGAAACTCCAAGTGCTATAACCCCAAACCCAGTGTACTTTCTATTCCATTACACATCACTAATGAGACTTCTTCCTAAAGCAAAATGCACTCAATTCTGTATTATCTCATCTTGAGGCATAAGAAGGAAAATATACAAAATAATTTAATAGGCAGTAAACAATACATTAAATTTATCATCTGGTGAAATACTGCCAATACTTTAGATTAAAGACTTTATAACTTAATCATTATACAATGAATAAATCAGTACTTGAAAACTTTGTCTAACATATATGCTTAGTACTAATACACAGGTCAAATACATCAAGCTAAAAATTAATAGTTTATTTTTATGTAATATTTCATAGTATGTGGGTTCTCAGCACTGGGAATGAGTGAGTCAGAAAACAAAATTTCCTTAAAAAAATCATTCGGCTTTCCACATAATGCTTAATAGAAACAATCCTTCATCACAGAACACCAGTTCCTTGAGGCAAGCATCCAAATAATGAAGCTGAATTTGTTAATGAGGCATCTTCCTTTTCTACCAGACTTAAGCTGTTAGTGTTTCCTTGGCAACTTTACAGGGTAAATTTCCTGGGAGGCAGAGAAGAAACAGAAAAAAACACATACAACCAATTTTATAAATCTTTCCTTAGGAAGCCAGACAGAGCTCTATTTAGTCACTCTTTAAAATTAAAAAAAAAAGGAAAAATAACTACACTTTTGCGTTGAGCATAGTCTAGCCCAAATCTGAATTTTCCTTGAGCCACATAAATAATTCCTTCAAAAAAAAGAATAGTTGAGCCTCTATGGTGACTGAGGCACTGTGCTGGACACAGAAATCATGATGAATATGTTAAGGTCACAGCTTTCAGAGGGTTCAAAGTCTAGTAGGGAGTGAGAACGGCAAATGCGGTTTAGTTGACATACAGTATACACACAATAAACGCAAGGTGCCACCCTGAATCTGGTGCATGGAAAGCTAGAGTCTATGAGATACTGACTTCAAGGATCTTTCAGTCTAAGAGTATGTCTATCTGCAAAACAACATAAAGAAGAATTCTGAGAAATAAAGTGTTAATATTATAACAGGTTGAGGGGTACATTTTATAGGGTGTACACAAGTTCGAATATTTCATATTGCCAGAACTATATTTAATTTTTGAATGTATACTGAGTAAGGCTGTCCTAGGAACTTGGTTGGGTAACATAACAATGAACATTTATTGAACATTTACTGTACCAGTCACCCTGCGTAGAGCTCTACTGCCTCATTAAAGAGCACCCTAGCTCTTCTACCCGTTATTATTTTCATCACTTTCAAGATGATGAAACTGAGTCTTCAAGGGTTTAAATTATTTGACAAATATCTCACAGTTAATAGATGTTCAAATCTAGGCAGGCTGACTGCCTAGATTTTTAACAATTGTGCTCTCTTAAATAAATTGAGGTATGAAAAGGGGGGGGGCAAGGGTTTCTTGCTATGCCACATAATGACTTGAGAGAAAACATATTCATTCCATATTTGTAGAGGAATGAATGAAATTGTAGAATTTTTCTAATGGAAAAAAGAATATCCTTGTTTGATCTACAGATATGAAAGTTAATGCTACTAGATTTAGCAAAAATAAAAAGTAAAATTCCAAATATTTTTGTTATATATTTATAATTTCAAAGTATTCTCAAAGTCGAAACTAAATAGGAAATCCAATATGTATCAAAGACACATATGTGTCAGTGTTGCATGCAATAGGGTATTCTGAAGAAAGTTTCAAAGAGATTTAAGATTCTGTGTTTTCCATGGAGTGCCTCTTTGAAGCACTTTACTTTATGAAATTTTTGAATTGCTTTTATCTTGTCTATTCCTTTCTGTATGGCTGAGGTGATAAAGGGAGCCTTTTGCTAAATCCTGACTCAGTTTCATTCAGCTCCTCTTTGCCAGCTTTTACACATTCATTCATCCTTGTTATCTCAAACTCAATATGTCTAAATCAGATGTCATCTCGTCTCCTCCTCTGCCACTATTTTGGCCAGCTGCCTCCCACCTAATTTCTTCTCCCAGCACTTATCTTTGTTGGGATTTTCAATAAACAATCTGTCATTCAATCTAGATTCCTATAGGTCAACAGAGTTTTCTCTCAGTCTCGTATCCATACACCAAGACAGTCTATTTTTCTTTCTAAATATCTGTTCAGCCTAATTTATTCTCTTCTTTCAAGATCCATTGCATTCACTACCTTAGTTCAAAGCCTCATTTTATTTTTCCCCATCCGTGGCTTTCTCCAAAATAATGTCTTTTGTGAGCTATTTCTGAGTTATTTTTTACACTCTCACTCTCAAACAGAAAAATGTTTCTTGGAGTGTAGCCTGTGGACCAATGGCATCAGTGTTACCTGGGAACTTGGAAATGAATTTTCTTGGTCCTTACCCCAGACCGACAGAAACTGTGTGTTTGACAAATCCTCCAAGTGAGTCTAATGCAGGCTAATGTTTGAGAACCACTGCCCCAGAATGATGTGTTCCAGATGTAAATATGTACAAGTAACTCCTGTACTCAAAATTCATCCTAAGGTTCCCATTCTTAGGAAGAAAAAATATTGAGTATCTTTATGCATGAGGTCTTTCATTTTACAGTTGTGGACTACTTTTCTCATTTCATCCTCCACCACTTCCTCAAAAGAAACTTTATACTCCTATCATAATGAACCCTGCACTTCTTCTCTGTGTTAAGTGTTTTCTTGCTTCTATGCTTCTGCTCCACAGATCCTTCTGCCTGGAAAGTCACCCCTCTTCTCTGGATAAATCTTACTCACTCTTTGAGAGTCATCCCAGGCATTACCTCTTCTCAAGAGACTTTCTTGAGTCCCTCAGGCTAGAGTAATGGTTCTACTTTACCTCACAGGATCTTGAACTTAA
Organism: Pteropus medius; assembly: GCF_902729225.1. Taxonomy (NCBI): domain Eukaryota; kingdom Metazoa; phylum Chordata; class Mammalia; order Chiroptera; family Pteropodidae; genus Pteropus; species Pteropus medius. The sequence continues at coordinate 28,715,998 of NW_024350319.1, forward strand.
CTCTTTCATGATTCTTACTACACCTTTTTATAATTCTCATTTTATTCTTCTGTCTTTCCCAATTATTTAAGGGCTAAACAACTCAGTGTTGCACTTATTGTCACTGTATCCTCAGAAGTCATCATAAATAATAACCAATAGGTGTTAAAGAAATTAAACAAATTAATGTTGAATTTAGCTTCCCATGAACTCCTCATACAGAGAAAGAATGAGGTGATTGGCTGACATTAGTACTTGAGATCACTTTGAAATGTGCATTATCCTATATTAACAGGTTTATATTCTGATTACGTTTGGGTTTGTTAGCCATTGAGAAGCTAATTATCTTTGAGATTACTGCAGAAATTTAAATCTGGATGGCAAAATGAATGATGAGATATACATATTTTTTACATAACAGAGGTACCGCCCTAAGAGACCCTGCCTGAGGGGTAGCTAGCAGTCCTTCAATTTCACCTCAAGCCTGCAAGATGTAACACACATGCAAGAAAAAATATGGTAGTGATCAAGAGAACAGGTTCAAGCCTGGCTTCACTACTTATTAACCATGTGAGCTTGGGCCAACTGCTTTATGTTCCTCACATAAAATAAGTCAATCTATGTCCTAGTACCTATCTTAGGGGATCTTACAATATTAATTATGATAGTTCATGGAAAGTTACTTATTGATAACTTATAGTGATTTTTCAATTAGTATTAGCTATTACTATCCACAGAATCATGCATAGGCATAGATTAAATTATACACATATGAAATAAAGATAGGCTATGAGCACAGATTACATAATAATATGTGTTGAAACAGATATTCATTAGACCCAGATATAGTTTAATTTTAGGTTTAAATCCCCATTAGATTTCTACATGTTTTTCCTGAAAGGTAAGACATACTGTTTCGTATTTTATCTCCTCAATTAGCCCTATAAGTTCTATGCATTTCTAAGACATTGATTATTATAAATTTTTCACTGTCATTTAAAAATATATAATTTTTATTTTTCTGACTAAAAAGCAGGCAATCTTTTTGCTGTAGAGTAAGAATTATTCATTGGATAAAATTCATACCATGAATCTATACACAATTCATTCCTCTTTCCATGTGTGTCTGACATCACATGTTTATGCGCCAAGGTGGGCAGCTTTAAGCCTGTTTGAAATGTGCTATAGCAACTGAAAGGAAGCCTACAACATTTAAAAGAGGATATCAATGTTATAATCCTAGATACACATAATTTCAGGAAGATTTATTTATCAGTCTTTGTTAGTTGAGAATAAGAGGCTCAGTTACTGTGATCTCAATTTACAGTCAAACCTCTAATTATATGATACTTAATTATCCCCTATCTGATACAAAATACCAGTAAATAACTAAGAAAAAATATAGTAAACAACTATCCTTTTTAAAAAATCAGTTTTTATTTTTTAACTCAGTAAATAATAGCCTAAAATATTTACTTGGTTGAAAAAAAATGAACTGGAGATTATCCTATCTGAACTGATTTTTTTTTTTTTAAGAGGAAATAGTAAAATGTCTGTCTTTTCCAGCTGTTATTATGTGCAGTTTCACTCAATATAGTACCCTAAAGCCATTTACCATTTTGGTTTACAAATAACTGCAAGGTAGAATTGCTTGTGAACTGAAAACGAAAACAGAACAAATAGTTTGTTAAAATATGTATGTATATTAAATAGGAATTTCTAATAAATATCTAACTATCTCTCTCTCCTACTTGATTTTAGGTATTAGGCCAATTAACATAAATAGTTTTTTCAAGTAATTATAAGAAGCTGGTAAGAAAGCAGATAAAATATTTTCCAATTCACTAAGTTCACACTTTCAGAGAAATTTGCCATGGGATTTTTCACCTAAATATTAAGAATTTCATGCTTATACCTTAATTTTGGAAATAACAGCCATCAAAGAATCAGAGCTGGTGGGCTGAGATGAGAACTTGAAAAACAGTAATTAGTAGCCCTATCTAAAATTGGATATACAAAAATTTCAATAAGAAGTCTAATTTGAATGTAAGGGATATGCAGACACATTCCCTTTGCATTGTTATTATCTTTGGGGAAAAGATTACCAAGTTCTAAATCACAAGAAGTAAATTTTGAATTAATTTCCTATTCCTTCTGTTTTTGAAATGATGAATGAAAATTATAATGGTAATCAGAAATAGCAACAGGACATATGATTTCTCTATTTTTCTTCTGGCAGTTCTGTTTGAATTGATGCTACCAGGATTCTGATATGAATTAATGTTTGCAATATTAATATCACATTCTCAAAATACTATTAAATGAAAGGAAATGAAACTGACTGAAATCAGAGCATAAAATGCACTGGTGCTATGCTGTTAAACTAATTGAGACTATAGCATAATGCGAAAGTCTTCCAATCTAGAGATTTAGAGTCAACAACAGAATGTCCTATAGTCAGTATATACTGTATAGACAGTCTTGTTTTCTTGCATGCATCTCATCAAGTTCCCCCCAAAACAACCAAACCCAAGCTCCAAACTTTAAAATATGCTTTGATTTACTAAGATTATTTTAGAATATTTTCTATTCAAATCTCTCCTTTCCTTAATATTTCTGGAACACATTTTTCACTATTTATTATTCCTCCCAAATATAACTGAGATCATTCAACTGAGCCACACAGCCAGGTAAGAATTCCAAAGTGCATAGAATGCTTAGTTGAAATTAGTGCAGTCGCAAAGAAGTTTGAACACTTCTCTTGACGCCACCCAGACAGAAAATGCAGACAGTCCTCACTTTGCACAGTAAAGCATTAACCGAAACTGGTAAATACAATTACCATGTCTTGGCTTTGCACTGTTACATGGTAACTTAGTTACTTGTTATTGTGTGAAATAAGCACATAGTTCCTCTGGTTCTGATATGCACCAGTTTCAGTTAACATAGTACCATGCAAAGTAAGGATTTCTTACAGTTATTTTTTAATAGTAGGTCAGTCTTTATTCTTTTGCCTCCAGCACCCCCCAAACTAGACTGTGAATCCTGAATATGTAAAGCAGTAGCTATATATAACCCAATATTAAAATTGAAAACTTCCTCAATTGTAGTTTGGCCCAAAGGCCAAGGACAATGCTATGGTGACAAACATCTCCACATTCTCAAGAAACGAGCTATACCAGGCCATACTGTAAAAAAAAAAAAAAATGTTCAGCCAGAATTGATAAGCATCTTCTCTTAATGGGGGCATTCTTGGCATATTTAATAGGAAATATGTATACATAAACATACAGACATAGTAAGAGAGAGAAACACAACATGGGATCTATCCTCTTAAATTTTTAAGTGTACAATACAGTATTATTAATTATAGATATAATGTTATACAGAAGGTCTCTAGAACTTACTCATTTTGCATAACCAAAACTTCACACATTGATTACCAACTCCTTATTTCCTCCTTTCTGTAGCCCCCTGGAAACCACTACTCTCTGCTTCTATGCCTTTTTTTCTATTCTGTATATCTCATGTAAGTGGAATCATGCTGAATTTGTCCAGCGACTGGCTTATTTCACTTAGCATAATGTCTTCAAGATTCATTATATAGTTGCATTTGGCAGGATTTCCCTCTTTTTAATGGAAAAAGTGTGTGTGTATTATGTGTGTGTATATGTATGTATATGTGTATATACATATATACATATAGTGTGTGTGTGTGCATACTACATTTTCTTTATTCAGTCATCTGTTTAGGTCTTTTCTACATCTCAGCTGTTACAAACAGTGCCATTGTTAACATGGGAGTGCTACTATCTTTTTGAGATCTCGATTTCTTATGAATACCTAGAAGCAGGATTAATGAATCATATGGTACTTCTATTGTTAATTTTTTGATGAGTCTCCATACTGTTTTCCAAAGGGGCTACACCATTTTGCATTCCCACCAACAGTGTATAAGGCAGCGGTGTCCAACCTTTTTGGCACCAGGGACCAGTGCTCCTATGAGAATCTAATGCCTGATGATCTGAAGTGGAACTGAATTGGTGATGCTAGCGCTGGGGAGTGGCTGCAAATACAGAAGAAGCTTCATTCACTTGCCTGCCACTCACCTCCTGCTATGCGGCCCAGTTCCTAACAAGCTACAGACCAGTACTGGTCTATGGCCCGGGGGTTGGAGACCCCTGGTATAAGGGTTCCAATTTTTTCCACATATTCACTAACATTTGTTGTCTTCTTTATGCAAAGTACAGAGACATTTGTTGCTTTTCAGGATCTGGCATCTTCAGACATGGGTACCAAAGCATGTCTATGTTTTCCACTCCTTAACCCCCAAACACACACGCACACCACACCACACATTCCTGAGAGCCATATTTTGGGCTACACAGGAGGGAGTGTATCTTGAAGAGTAGTTGACCAAGAAGAGTTAAACAATCTAGCCTTGGGTAGATGAGAATCCCAGGGGATTAGGAGTATATTAATTTCTTATTGCTGCTTTAATAAATTACTATAAATTTAGTGGCTTAAAACAACATAATTTTATTCTCTTACAGTTCTGGAGGTCAAGGGTCTAAAATACAGGGTTGCCAGGGCTGTATTCCTTCTGGAGACTTTTATCAAAAAGAGAAAAAGCCTCCTACTTCTAGAGGCTGCCTACATTCCTTGGCTTATGGACCTACTCTCCATCTTCAAAGAACATCACTCCTATTTGTGGTTTCATCTTCACATCCCCTTTTTCTGACTAACTTTCTTGCCTCCCTCTTCTAAGGATCCTTATGACTACATTGGACCTATCTAGGTAACTCAGAACGATCTTCCCACCTCAAGATCCTTAAACATACCTGCAAAGTCCCTTTAACAATATAAGGTAACACATCCACAGGTTCTGGGAATTAAAATATGGAAATCTTTGACAGATCATTATTCGGTCTACCACAGAGGGATATTAAAAATGTAAGGTAGTGCAGAGTTGGCCTGATTCTAGGAACTATAAGGATACCTCATATTCAAAACAAACATTTTCTTCATCAGTCCAGCCAGGATTCACCTCTCTAGTCACTAAATTTGCATTATATTTATTTTCATGTATATATTGCTTTATATTATCATCCTATGTGTGATTTTTTTTTCCATATAAATTCTTATTCCCTTAGCAGAGATTTATCTATACCTCTCTGTGTTCTGTAGGCTCCCAATAAATATGTTGATTCAAAAACCCCAAAACCATGGAAGGATGCTTGGAGTGGGCAGTTGCTTGTATGGCAGAAGCAAGGCATTTCTAAGGCCTCTGCCAAAAAGTATTCCCTTTCAGGTCCTACTATCTGAAATTCTACCATTATACATTATTCTTTTCTAAGGTATTGAAACTTTAGGCATAATTAAAAGATAACACATATTGGAATTAGTCACAAACACCAAGTGAATCACTCCAGCAGATTCTACTCAATCTTAGACACCTCCACTGTAAACCCACTGGGAGAAACTACATTAAGTTACTCATTCTCTTTTTGTCTGCATTGCATTTGCCAAATGTCTTGCACATAAAATAAGATTACTTCAGCAAACACCTATTGATAGATAATAGCTCAAAGCAAATTTTAATCAGTCATGGGAAAGAAATGGGTTATTTCAGATCAGAGGTAACACACAGGGAGAAAATTCCATAAGGAAGAAAATTATCAAAAAGAGAAAGAGAAAAAAAAAAAGACACATTTTCACTTATTTTATAATATTATAAAAGATGTTTTTGGAAACTGTGGTGGGAAGGCTCTAAAATGGATCTCAATGATTATATCTCTTAGAATTCATGCTCTTTTTGTATGTACTCCCCTACCCTTGAATGCCGGCTGGACCTAATAAAAATATGACCAAAATGATGAAACATCATTTCTGAGATTAGGTTGCAAAAAACTGTGACACCTCTCTTTCTCTCTCTCTCAGAACCCTCGGGAGAAGCTGACACATTGTGAGTATCCCTGTGGGAAGGACCATGAGACAAGAAACAAATATTTCATGATAATAACCAGCCAGGAACTGAAGCTTGCTAAGCTCATGTAAGTGAACTTAGAAGCTGTTCCTCTCCTGTTTGAGCCTGAGATGGACTGCAGCTGCGGCTAATGCTTAGCTTGCAGCTTTGTGAGAGACCTTGAGTCTGACGACCCAGGTAAACTGCACAGAATCTCTACCCACAGATATTGTAAGGTAAAAAATGCAGTGGTTTTAAGCTAGTAAGTTTTGAGGTTCACAATATTGTGTAATTGTTTATATAGGAAAGAATACAGCAACTAAACTCAAATTTCACACATTTCTAATCTATCATTTAATTTTGTGTATTCACCATATAAGCCTCTATATAAAATAAAAATATTTCACAGGGTTAAACTATTTTTTACCAATATGCCCATAAAAGAAATCATCATTTTTCTGTTCTGATTTTCATGCATTTTACAACTCTATTTCTAAAAGCAAAGCAATGTTGGGGAAAAACATTACATAATCATTTATTGCCTGCATTGTTGATCATTATCAGTACACATAGCTCACAATATGTTTTTCTTCCACATATATTTTCTTTGTCTTGGCCATTCTTGAATATTTAATAATCCTTAAATTTCTTTTTTTATTTCAATATTTTTTTATTTTTCAGTTATAATTGGCATACAATATTATATTAGTTTCAGTTGACAACATAGTGATTAGACATTTATATAACTTACAAAATGACCACTCTAATAAGTCTAGTAGCCATCTGACACCATATGTAGTTATTATCATATTACCAACTATCTTAAATTTCTAAGAAAACATTTTTGTGGTGATTACAATGAGGTTGAGTTTTGATACTTCAAAGCCATATAACTATTATTTATGATGTAAAATCCTATAAAGAAAAAGCAATTTCTTTTCAATTATGTATGAATGACTTGTTAAAATTGACAAAGAATGTTTAAAAAGCTCTGTGACTTTTAGCTACTGAATATACCATCATAGCAGATGACTCATACTTTATTTTTAACCTGAGATATTTTATAACATAGATTAAAAATACTCCTCATTCAATGTCTGACCACATAATAAAAATATGAACATATCCATCCAATTCATTTCTACCTAGTGCTTTAGTAATAAATAAGGCAATTTAAAGCATCCTTTTGAGGAGGTACTCTAAGGGATATAAGATATTCTTAAAATTCCTTATAAAAAATTCCCCTTTATATGAGCATTTACAAATAATCTAGCCTTACTCTGCACACATACACACAGCTCAGCCAAAAATATAAATATAACTCTTCTTTAGAAACCTTAGCTTTCTGCTCAGATGATGACCACTACACATCAATTGATTTCTGCTTCTTCTAAATGCCTTTGCATTTTATGTTCCCCAACTCTGGTTTCCTTAGGCAACTCTCTGACCTCATTTCTAATTCCCAGTACTGTTATATAACTGTCTGAACAAACAGGTCCCCCCCCAACCCCAATAAGAGAGGAATTTATCCTGAATTTTGCAATCAGAATAACAACAAAGAAGATAATTTAATTTCAGCATATTGTGGTTATGTTGTGTACTTTAATGTTAGCATTAATACATGAGGTTTTATAGCTTAGTTAGAAATCCAAGCTTTAGAGCCAGGATACCTAGGTTCAGTTCTTGACTTTGCCACTGATCAGATATGTAACCTTGGGCTAGTTACTTAACATGTCTGTGCTTATTGCCTCATATATAAAACTTGTATAATAGTGCATGTCTCACATGGTTGTTGGGAAAGTAAATGACTGTACATAGAAAATACAAAGAAGGTTAGCTGTTAGTAGCATAAATAACAATAGTAGCAACAGTAGTAGTCATTGAAATAATGTTTTGATGTGTTTTGTTTTAAATTTTACATTACATACTGGTAGAGGGAAAAATAATCTGGTTTTTCAGTTCTACCGGTGTATGGCCTGCAAGCTCTCCACTCTCATAATCCAGTTACAAAGGCTGTGGTAGCACAATTTCATCAGGAGACATTGTGATTGAGTGAATAGTAAGGAAAAAGACTGGCATATTGCATATTTGCATATTTAAACCTTGCATATTTGATTTACAAAACTGTGAAGCAACCTGGCTTCTCCTATGAGGCAGAAACATAAATAAAAGTTAACAGACCTCACAATATTTTTATAGGTGTAATTGAGACCTATAATAAAGCAAGATCTCTTGAAGTCTTGTCTATAATGGCTTCAGCAAAACTTTTTGATTATAATACATATTACTATATTTTTATTTCTTCAGAGTTTATTTTTGATCGAGCAACTTTTTAAGCCGTGCCATGAACTCTTCTCTCAGGAAAGGAATTAAAGATTTTTTGGACAGATTTTTGAAAATAGGCAACAAAAAGTTAACCTGTTAAAATGGGATCCAGTTAGTCCTGACCTATTTGATATCTGTTTTTCTCCACTAGATGAAAGGTATTCTTTTATTCCTAAACCTCATACACTTAAAAGGAAATAGAATTCTACCTTTTGACCTTGAGTTTTTCTCTTGAGAAGGAAATTTTTTCTTTTGCATGTTAAAGATTTTCATTTTAAATCTGGGTCTATTATGAATCTAGCATCATTTTGTTATTGAAATGAATCATAGAAAGACATTATCTAATGAAAAAAGTGGAACCCTAATGTAGAAAATGTCAATTTTCCTCTGAATTTCTAAATTTAAATTAATGAGTAAGTTTTCCTTGTGTACTAAATCAAACATAATAAAGGAAGATATCTTTTCCCCTCTCTCTCAATTAGGAGGTCTTATCAGAAAGTGTAGACTGTGAATGAGATAAATTCTCAGTAAATCATTCTTAAGGCCTTCGGGCTATTCTGATTCACTAAATGTTATACCATATCATAAGTTATAGCAAATTATGCTAAATTATTTAAAAACTGGTTTATAAAATATAATTATTTACTCTAGTTAACAATTATTTTCCCTTGCAACAACTCTCAGCTCAGACTAGGGAGATATATTCAATTAGTTTGGGAAAGGAAAGAAAAGGAATAGAAGATAAGTTAAACAAAACATATTTATAATTATGAAGAGTTTTCTAGGCCACTTCAGCTGAGAAATCTGTTCTTAATTATATAACACTACTGCATATAGATTTACATTATTCAAAGGAGGACAATTTATACTACTTTTTAGTAATAACATTTACCTAGAATCTGCATGACAACATGGATTCTCTTTAGTAAAATGAAAAAATCGATCAATGGGAACTCTTACAAAATGTACTCATATTATCTCTCTCCCTCACAACTCAGCACATTTCTTCGAGGCCAAGACTTTGTTTTGTTCACTGCTCAAATTCCAGGCACCTGGATCAATGTCTACATATGACGGGCACTCACTGGACACAACTGAGAGACTGGGCAAAATATATTCTTTCAGTTCAAATCAGGTTAGAATGCTCAATCACAGAAGTATCTGACATTAAGTTTATATATAAAAATATATATATATATGGTATTTGGAATCTGAAGTAGATAATACCGTGACCAGTGTGATAAACATAATCCTATTCAGATTAAGTTGTTGAGCAATACTTTTAAACAAGCCACATAAAATACATCTTATGTGAATGTCACAATGGGTACCACTAATCCAGAAAAGAAACATGAAAATGACAAAAATACTGATTCCATGCCTTACTCTGAGAGTTTCTGATTTAGTAGGCTGAGGAATATAAATATTTATTTCTAAAAAAGGAGATTTGCTTATTTATGATGTCTGTGGATAGGGTCAGAAAAAGAAATATGAAGATGTAGGACCCTGAGGAACAAAAAGTTTGTTTATAATTTGAGGCAAATCCTTTTTAAAATTTATTAGTTGATAATTAATTTGCATAATTTTAATAATTTTTGTACCTGTGGAGGGGTGGTATGAGTAATGTGCAGTTTTGAAGTATTATTAATTTTAACTTATCTAGTCCTTTTCATATATATTCTACACAGATATATATATATGCATATATACATATATACACATACTTATGCATACACATACACACAAACACAGGGCTAGTGGAAACAAAGATTCATTGATTTTCTCCTTTAAAGTAGTGGCATTGAGTAAACTGGATGTAAGTTGTTACATGTTCCATGACAATTACCATATATTGTAATAAAATGCATTTGAGTATAAGGGACTTTATTATAAATATTGGTAGAGCTAAGACATTTGCTATCCATGAGAAAGTTTGTTCAAGAAAGACTTTAGATCAGATATTCTACTATCAAAGGAGATACAGAATCTGGCCATAGATCTATTATAAAACCACAGCAAGACTTCAGAAATAAAACAATAGTATTCAAAAAATTATTAGAAGTTACTAAAGACTATTAGAAGTTACTATATAGACTAAATATATTTTTTAATAGGCAAATTACCCACATCCTCAACCATTACTAAAAGGCAAAACAAGATCCATTGAATACTGACTTGAATTTGATTTTTTTCAATAGTGGTTTAAAAAATTGATGGGGGTGAGCAGACCCTATTCTGGCATGCATTACATAAAAAACTTTTTAAATAAACATAAAAATACTTGAACATTACTTTAATTTTTTTAATGATTTTAAGATTATGTAAACATGATTTTTTTGCAGAAATATTTTCTTCTTGATTTAAAGTTATTTTTCAACATCTATCATAAACATTTTAGGTTAGAAAAACTGTGCAGGGGTGAAATTACTTTGTTCATAGTAGCAATATAAGCACTGGTTGAGAACATGTAAACTTAAAAACATGAAATACATCCTAAAATAAAAGTCAGCATCTTCCTTGAATATGAGCATTGGTGTAACTTAGTTAAGTGTAATCGAATTATTGGAATCTAAGATGATTCCATAAGCATAAAAGTTTGCTTTCAATGGATTTTATCACCATTCTTTTTCTCTGTCTTATAACATTAAACAATATTATTGTCTTTAAATATACATTTCTTAGTCCTGCATCATCCTCCACATATCACCGTTTCTCCTCTTTTTAGTCCAACTTCTAGAGAAAGTCATATGCATTTCCCTCTCTCCATATCTTTACTTATCATTCAATTCTAAACCTGTTTCTGCTTCCAAAATTCTGTTGAATCTCATCTTGCCAAGGACACAATGATCTTAATATATTGCTAAATAAAATTCTTATTAGATGTTAATACTACTATAACGTAGTTGAATCTTTACTCCTTGAAATTTTAATCCATGAAACTGTCTTCCATGAAATATTGGACCTTCTCTTACTTCTACCCCTCCTCCCCTGACCACTTCTCAGATTTATTCACGGACGTCTCTCTGCCTGCACTCCCTGAAAACTAGTATTCCTCAGGACTCGATGCTTGGCCCGTCTGTCTTCCTACTCTATGATTTCCTTGTATTACCTCGTCCCTTCATAAAGTTATAACCACCAGCAATAATATATACTAATGGGTCCTAGTGCTTATTGTCACTAAGAAATCTCAAAATAATGTAGCCAACTAAAGTCCTCATCTTTTCTTTTTAACTGTCTCTTATACCTCGGTTAAAATAATACCACCCTTTATCACCTAGATTACACTTTGAAAAACCCTTGGATAATTCCTTTCTCTGTCACATCTAATCATTCACCAGGCTTACCAACTGAACCTCTTGATTAAGTCTCAAATTTCTGTGCCCATAGAGTAACCTGGAAAGCTGATAAAAAAAGCTGATAAAAAAGATCTCACACCTCATCCAAGGTTTCCGATTCAGTGGGTCTGGGAATAAAAACCTACAATTTTAGCAAAGGCGGTTTGTTTTTGTAGGTTGGGCAACATATGAGCATGTTTCATTAACTATACATAGGCTGTGGATAAGGAGTCACCAAAGAAGAAAATGGGGAACTAATAATGTTGTTAGGCATACAGGCATCCCCTTTGCTGTGAAATTAGTCCTATAACACCTGGTAACACACTGAGCTTAAAAAGTAGTGAAAGGGTCATGTATGTGGGAGGGTGTACCAACTTAAAAATCCTATTATTTTCACCCTACCTAGCCTTTTCTTAGCTGTATGAGTCAAAAAAATACTTTTTTTCTGCATCTTTTTTAAAGTTTTATTGTTATATTCTATATTACATTAGAAAAGATGACATCCCTTGTTTAAAACGAGACAATAGACCTACAGTGGGCCCAAGCCCATTAATGGTAAGCTCCACATTACCAAACCAAGACAAAATTTACAGTTTCCATGCTCTCAGAAATGCAATCTTAAACCACTCAATCACAAATCCCTGGTCAGCACTAGTTCAGTAACCTGCCTCATAGACCCCTGCCAGCCCCTAAATTATCCTTTCAGTAATCAATGTGTTTTTTGCTTGATGTGTTTTCTTCATTTGGCTTCCTTCTCTCTGTAAAAGTCTTATTTTGAACAGCTCCTGGAAACTCCTATCTATCTGCTACAATGGATGTTCTCTGATTTAAATCAATTTTTGCTCGAATAATCTCTAAAAATGTTTAATATGCCTTGGTTTATTTATTACCCATTGTGGTGTAAGAAAATAGAACCAAAAGAGACCCTGACAACCCCCAGGAGCAACGAGCAACTGGATGTAGGTGCCTGCTGAGCCCGTGAGCTCGCTATGTTCTCCCTGCCTTAGGAGGTGGTGGGTTAAGTCTCCTGTAGCTTTGTAGCATTTGCATTATGAGCTTCCAGACTTTACTAGAGCTTTTCTTTTGCAGGACTGGGTCCGGAAACTGCTGGAGTCAGGCTGGATGTGACTTAAAAACCTGACCGGGTCCAGGTTTGGACTAGGTCTGACTTAGAAACCAAACTGGCTCTGGGACAGACTAGTTTGACTTAAACTGGATGTGGGCGGCTGGTGTGAGGCCTCAGGTGAATAAAATTTTGTCTGAAACCTGAACAAATAGGTTAACTTTACCAAAGATAAGCCTGAATTTCAGCTGAGAACTTTTAACCTAGATAAGCTTATTCATTTATGAGATGCCCTAAAGAAAAAGGGGTCTTAGCCAAGTACTCACTACAAAGGGTGGAGGAAAAATTATGTTTCTTCTTCTATAATTTCTCATTACTGGGAAGAGACCCACTGGGACATACCACTCACTCCGGAGCATGCTGACTGGATCCTGGGAAAATGGGCAGAAGACCACAAAGGGTAAGAATTCTTACCAAAGTCATCCCTCCCGGATCTCGATCTATGTATGGAGCCTGGTTGAGAGAGGAAGGTAAAATTTCACGTTGTTACTTCCTTTCCAACTTCAAATCGACAGGAAAAAACATTTGTAAGAAAATAGAACTTTGAGTTGTGACTTCTGAATTTGCTTTCGGGTACTTCCCATTGGTTGTTGATCCTCTCTCTCCCAGGAACAGCTATTGCCTTCTTGTCTGTCTCGTTTTGTGTCCTGAGAACCTGGCTTGGCAACCAGTCATGTTGGGGGCCCCCAAAATATGGCTGGACAGAAATGTAGATTGCACTCCATTTGCAACTAGGGTCCTACTTACTATTGCAGTTCTCAAGGAAATTGTCTGAATATTTCTTTTCATTATTTTTGGGAGCAGCTGTAGATCTCGAGAGGGTAGTATCTTTTGCACTCTCTTTGGAGATGCCTCTTACTTCCCAAGGGATTGGCCAATGAAGTCCCTAAGTAAGGTCCAAAATACGCTCCTCCCCCCAAAAAAAAGTTGGATGTCCTTTCTCTGCTATCTATGCTAATTCTAGCCTTGTTACATAAAATGATTTGGCTCTGTGAGCTTAGCCTCTGAAGATCACAGTTACTTCACTTGGTAAGCAAAGAGAAACCTACCTAACTGTAAGAGTAACAACAAAGATCACACTTGATATATAAAAATATTTTGAGAAATTACAGTTGTAATCAAAGACAAAGTCCTAGCAACCATATGTCTATTGCTTTCAAATTATTTAAAATTCCTGTTCTTCTGCTTTTTAAAGATACATTCTAATGCCAAACAACATTTTCCATGGCTTGTGAAAAAATAAATGGTGAGCCTATAGGGATAAAACATGAAACCTGAAAAAACCTTCCTTCTCTGCCCATAGGGTTGGTTTTTTGTTTGCTTGTTTTCGTTTTTGCTTTGGCACATTCCAAAGCATATGTTTCTGGGACACATGTTTTAAAATAATTTTATATCACTATATAAAAGATTACTAGTTCCACTTCTGGCATTGTGCATCATGTTTGAATTTACATTTTGACTGCGTACAGTATTGAAAATGATATAAAAGGTAAAGCAATGGCTAAAAAGTGCCACAGAAATATTCAGACAACAATTACCAATAAAGACAACAAAGAAGAAAAAACAAACATGATATCTAAACAGATTAGTTAGATATAAAAATTGGGTAAAAATAAAAATCTTGAGTGGAAATAAACTTCACTGTGAATGCTCAAAGTATCTGATTTCTATATTTTATATACATTAGAAATCAATAAAATGTCACCTACAAATTTCTCCCAAATTGGGATTAAAAGGTTTGGAAGATAAGGCAGAGGTGGACTATGGAAAAGTGGCTAAATTCCATAAGAATTTTGTACAAGCAAAAGTGTTCAAGATTTTCAGATTGACAGCTTAGACTCTGGAGTAATGTTGCCTCCTCCTGCACTTTTGGACTGGGTGGCAAATGACCTAGCCACAGTGAATTGCACTTTTCTCATCTGTGAGATGAGGATCATCATGGGAAGAGTAAATGAAATGTTACAAGTAAAGTGGTTGGCACAGTGCCTAGCATTTAGTCACCATTCAGTGCAGGTTATCTCTTAAGTGAGGCTGCTGTACCTGCTGCTATTACTACTACTTATATGTGTTAGTTAGAGAGTGGTTCCCTTCTTTCAGGGCTTGGGTGAAACTGGTATAAGTATTTAGAAGGCGTTAGAAGGGTACCATCTCAAAGGAATCACATGGAATCACATGATGCTGGAACTCTATTAGGACATCATCCATACCATTTTTTGGTGTCTCAGCCAGTGGAAGTTAGGGCTTAGAACTTAGTCTCTGTGTCAGACTATTTGGATTCAGATACTGGCTCCAAGACTTTCAAAATGCATGATCTTAATTGAATTACTTAACCTCCTTCTTCATCTATAAAATGAGGATAAAAATAACAGCTGACTAAATGGGTTACGAGAAATTTACATGGCACATTTCACATAAAGTACTTATAACAGTTTATGAAAAATAGTCTTCAATAAATAAATATTAATCATTGCCTAATAGTCTACAATTCTCTCATTCAGTATATTGTAAAAATGATAATGTGGTTCTCCATTAAAACAATCTAAATAAAGGCTAATTACATATGCATCATTGCATCGGTCACATAACTGTTCTGATAAACTCTGAACTAAACTCTTTTTTAAAAAATTTCAGTTAACCTCATAAGAGTAAGCTGTATATTATATGGGACGGTAAAAAGAGGGAAAAAAAGTAGCTAGAAGCTTAGATTTACGAGAGTTGGGTAAGTAAGGAAAGAGGAAGAACTGCAGACTGGTAACTAGTGAAAGTGAGAGAAAACGTGGGATGTAAGCAGGAATTGCCTATCATTTGTTCCTAGCAGCTGGTTGCTTTATAGGAATAAGAAAAAAATAGGGTGAATGGCAAACACCCAGATGTAGCTTTTCTTTCTGAGACCCGCCCCCACCACAAATGGCTACTCTCGTCTAGTGCCACACTCTAGTCCAGATTTTGCAAGCTGATGTAGCTCTGCACAGACACCCCATTCAATATAAAAATGTGCTGTAGCATGTCTCAGTCTAAATGTATCTCTGATTGGTCCATTTTCTTTCCCAGATACTACTCTCTCTTGCCACTGACAGCCAAACTTTCTTTTTCTCTCTTGCCACTGACAGACTTTTAACGCTGTCTCCACTGGTTTCCTCCACTGTATTACCCAGTCCACTCCAATCTGTTTTCAAATAGCACCACTCCAGGGAAGCTGATCTTGTTGAAATATTATGTAATTAACTATACAGTTTTAATATTAAAGCCTGCTTTCTATTCAAACTCTCACAATTAATTTGCTCAAATCCTCTGTTACTTTTGTAGAAGAAAATTTTAACGT
Organism: Pteropus medius; assembly: GCF_902729225.1. Classification (NCBI taxonomy): domain Eukaryota; kingdom Metazoa; phylum Chordata; class Mammalia; order Chiroptera; family Pteropodidae; genus Pteropus; species Pteropus medius. The sequence goes on from NW_024350319.1 coordinate 28,732,047, forward strand.
TTTTGTTTACGAATTTTGTTTTTAATAATTGCAATTCATTAAATGCTAGAAGCTAAAATGAAAAACTCTAAATGACAGTTGTTATGGACTGAATGTTTGTGCTTTCCCCAAATTTATATTTTGAAGCCCTAACCCTATTGTTTCTCAGCCTTCCCATCTAACAACAAAAAGTTCTAACATCCACAAGTTATAAACCAGAAAAACTAGTCATTCTTCACCCTTCCTCAATCCTCAATAAGTATTCTCCCAATCAATTCAAAATATGTCATATTTTATTCATCACCACAGCTACAACTCTGGCTCAAGACACTATCTTCTATCACAAAAACTCTTACGATGCGCCTCTTATTCTTACTCCATTTGCCCTCCAGCACTCCTCCACTTGCTTCTGTAGTTTCATATGTTAAAGGTGAATTATGCCCTTCATTATTCAAACTCTTTTAAGTAAAACCAAAATTTCTTATTATGGCCTACAAATCTCAGTTTCATCCTGTGCCTTGCCTACCCCTCCACCTTTATTTCCTGCCACTCTCACTGGCTCACCAGGTTCTAGCTGCATTGGTCATCTTTTAAATCCAGCATGCATCAGGCTCTGTCTTACACATGCCATCCCCACTCCGGGAATGCTCTTTCTCCCACTCTTCACACAATAATTCTTTCTTTTAAAAAAATTTTTTTGTCAATTACAGTCGACATTCAATATTATATTATTTTCAGCTGTACAACATAATAGTTAGACATTTATATAACACAAAAAGTGATCCCCCAATAGGTCTAGTACCCACCTGATACCATATATATTTATTACAATATTATAGTCTCTATACTGTACTTTACATCCCTGTGACTATTTTGTAACTATCAATTTGTACTTCTTAATCCCTTCGAATTTTTCAACCAGTCTCCTGCAACCCCCAACCCATCTAGCAACCAACTATCAGGTTGTTCTCTGTATCTATGAGTCTGTTTCTGTTTGTTTGTTCATTTTTTTTTTTTTTCAGATTCCACATTTAAGTGAAATGATATGGCATTTGTCTTTCTCTGTCTGACCTATTTCACTTAGCATTATACTCTCTGGGTCCATTCATGTTGTGACAAGTGGTAAGATTTCATTCTATTTTATGGCCAAGTAATATTTCATTTTATATATGTACCACATCTTCTTTATCCAATCATCTATCAGTGGACACTAGACCAACTTGTATTTTTTATTACATGGTACACAAAGGTAGGATCTTGTCTCTTGTGTTTATTAATGCATGCTCAGTATCTAATATATTTGCTGGATTTGTAATACTCAATATGATGAATGAATTGAATAAATATACTCCAGTATGAAATAGGTATTCAACATACACCTAAATAACTAAGTAGGGTTTATTATAAATTATACAATATAAAAAATTAACTATATTGCTATTTCATAACTTTCAATATTAGACATAATTTTTATGCAGAAATATTATAGGTTCATTAAGTTTTTATTGAACATAATACCTACTCTATGACCAAAGCACTGCTTGGTATTATGGAGAGAGGAGAGTAAAAATAAATAAATTGGTAGTTACAAAATAGTCACAGATGTAAAATACAGTATCGGGAATATAGTCAATAATATTGTAATAACTATGTATGGTGCCAGGTAGGTACTAGACTTCTTGGGAGAATCACTTTGTAAGTTATATAAATATCTAACCACTATGCTGTACTCCTAAAACTAATATAAAATAATATTAAATGTCAACTGTAATTAAAAATTTTAAAAATAAAAGAAAATAAAAATAAAAACAACCACAACAAAATATATAGCCTTTACTCTTAAAGTAAGGTTATAATCTTGAGGATCTAAGATTTAAATTCACAAAGCAACATGAAAAAAATATATAAAGTGATTTCATAATGTGCAAAATTACTGTAAAACACTTAATAAAACTTAATGACAACAAATGAGTCTCTTTGATGACAGTGATCTCGAATATCCACAGCTCTCCAAAAAGTGAGCTCCAATGAGATGAGATGAAATAAGGAACAATACAGATTCCACAAAAGTAGCAGAATCAAGTTACATATATATGTCCCTATACTTTGGGAATTTTAAATAGACACAAATAACTTATAAGAAACATTCAGAATTGTGATTATCTAAAAAAATTCAAAGTGCATAATACTTTGAGGTAGCTATTTTAATATTATATATAAATATTTACTAAGAACCTACCTTATGTCTATCGTCTAGCTGGTATAGATTATCAAAAATGAGTAACACATAGTACCTACTCACAGAGTTTCTGTCCATAGTTCAATTGGAGGGAGAGGGAAGGAAGAAAATCATATAAGTGCCAAATTTATATACACTTCAACAAGTGGTATAGAAAAGACATAAACACAATGCTATGGAAGCCCCACCATTGAGAAGTCAACTAATTTTGCCTGGCAGATTCTGAGATGAATTTATAGAGGATGTGCCATTTGCGCCAGACCTTGAGCATAAGTCGAGTTTGGCTGCACATAAAAAGAGAGAAGCTTATTCCAGATAGAAGGAATGACCTGTTCAAAGTCATAGTCACGAAAAACAAAACAAAACAAAACAGTATTTGTACAGTAAGGAATGCAAAGCAGTCTAAGTGAATATAATAGGTTCTTGGAGCAAGAGTTTGCCCACCCAGAGAAAAGACATCCCACAGAAAGGTAAAAATGCAAAAACACAAACCAAATAAGGTGATACAGTTGGTTGTCTTGTCATGACATAATACGGTCTAATCAATTGTTTAACTTTTTCCTGCTGTCTTAATCATGCACGTTAACTGAAAAGTAGTTTATGTTTTGCAGAAACTATAGTTTACAGGGACACTTTTAAGTGATAAAGTACATGTTTCAAAGCTCCAATTTGAAGCTGCTAGCACAGGTGGCAACTGAGCATTTGAAACATGGGCATTGACACACATTAAAATGATAATATTTTCAATATATTGGTTTAAATAGAATGCATTATTATTTCTTTTTCTGTTTTTTTAGTGTGACTTCTAGAAAATTTTCAACTACATGTTCAGCTATCTATTGGACAGTGCTGTTCTAAAAGGTTTACAAACAAGTTAATACTATTCTCCAGGAACGGACAGCACCAATTCAGAAGATTAGAGATTATTCAACACTGAGCCCATAAAATCCTCTCTACAAAAAATGTGATTTAAATAAAAGCCAGAAAAGTTTAACATTATATAACACAGAAGTATTTTCTTATACATATAAGAAAGCATTGAGCATTTTTTTAAAGAGTGGTTTCATCTAGAGAAACAACATTTTATAATTTTAATTAAATCTGTAAAGTTTCTATAGTATGGTACTGCTCCAGTGGAGAGTTTCATGACCGTCTCTATTTTTTAATGAAACTGTTTATTGTATTACTTTGTTATTTCCACATCTCTAAAAAATTAATGTACAAAAATGCTTTAGTTTTCTGATTCATGTATAATACCCTTCCTTTAAATTGACTGATTTCCAATAGCAGTTTATGTATGTTAAAACTTAAGATAAAATAAAAATAAACATCAGAAATGTATAGCAATGTATTTGTTGTGATTATCTTTATTTTTTTAATTTTAAGAAATATAAAAGTATAGAGGATGACAATATAATCTAGAAATCAAATTGAAAACGGCTTAAAATGGTCAATATCTATGTGTCAAAACTAAACTAGAGATTTCAAGACCTAGCCATGATTTGCTGTAAAATAAAGAAAAATATATTTAGAAATTCTTCTAAGTCAATAAACCTCATACAAAAGGTGTTCCAAAGTATTTTGATGAAATTATTACTTGTATAAAAATTACAACTGATTTATTTAGCTGAGTTAACATGAATCAATAGTGGCATTCGATAACATTAAACTAATTACATAGTAACACTAATTTCTGTGAAGAGTCTTAAAATAAAATGGATTGTTACTATCTACTGTGTTTAGGGAATCTCTTAATAAAAGAGACTCAGTTTACAGCCTTCTTTGAATGATTGGGAATAACAGAGCTGTTAAAATGCATGAGATTACACTGTAATAGCATTCTTTACCTAATAACAAATCAGGCTACAAATACTAATAAACATAATCACTGAGCCCTTAATGGAAGATTTCTGCTAATTTTGAAAGCTTTACAATTAACCATGATTCAATGAACCTGATTACCTGTTAAATTAAACTGTTAGGGAAGGCAGACAGTGTTGTTTTAGGAAGTCAATACTAAAGATTCTAATTTAATTTTTACTTTCAAGGCAAGGTAATTTTAATAAAAATGTTTCATTATTTTTTGTAACTATGAAATTAAATCCTGCTTAATTCATACATTACACTAAGATTAAAATATATTTTATTTATTTATTAAACTCACATGGCCCACCAGGGCCCTTACACTATTAGCATCTCAGACTTTCTCTTGTACCCTTTTCATTACTCAGGTCTCTTCATTACAAAAATTCTTCTTGCTCCAGCCCTGTAAACATATCCTGGCTTGGGAAACTTTGTTCTTGCTGTTCCCTTTTCCTAGAAATCTTTGTTCCTCAGTCCTTCACAACTAGCTCCTTCTTTCCTTTAGGTCTCAGTTTCGGACATTGCTACTTCAAAGGCATCTTTCCAAAGTTTCCTTTTAAGTGCTCATCATTTTCCATAATGCAAAATTTCTTCCTTAGGCCAACTATCAAATTTGAATGTATCTTTATGTGCTTAGTTGCTTATTGTTGGTCTTTCCTCTGTGGAACATACATTCCATGGGAGCAGAAACCTATTGGCTTGCCCACTGCCACTGACAAACTACCATTAACAAACTGATGATATATACTCTCACTTTCAAAGTCCATAAGCATATCTCTGCAGCATACTTTTTAATGGTTACATGGTGTGCCACCAATTGAATATACTAACCTTTATTATCAAATCCTCTATTGTTGGATACTTAGATTAGTGTCATTCTTTACTATTCCAAATAGTATTTTAATTCACATCTTTGTACTTAGATATTTGAATGCCTGTCTGATTATTTCCTCCAGATAATCTCTTAAGTTAAAATGTTAAATAAAAATATCCACATTAAAAAAAATTTTAGAAGTCCACTTTCTTTAATGTTGTATAAAAACGTATGAGTAGAAACAAAAACAAATTATACGTTATCACTTTTGTTTATACCACTATCTAGTTCTTCATATTAGCTTTTCTATTCAAACAATAGAAAGCAAGGAGCAATTTAAGAATTGAGAAAGAGATAAAACCAAAAAAACTTTTCCACCATGTTTACACTGTGTAGAGCTGTGCTCACAGAGATGGCTGCTTTAACTTCACTGCACAGGGATTCAGTTGTATATAAAATTGAACCTGCTCAAAGCTGAGGGAGACTAGTAACGATGGGTCTATTCCCAGGGGCATTGTCATACAACTCAAACAACGGTGCAGCTACCAGCTTGTAATTTTTAGAACTGCAAACAAGGTTTTCTCTTGAAGTTGAACCAAAAATAATTTCTTATGTTCCTTAGATTTTGTAATATGAGCAGGCATATAAGGATACTGAGGAGGTTCAAAATTTGGTCTCCACCAGTTACCAATGTGTCATCAGTGACCCAGTCTTGCAGGACTTCATCTTGATGACCCATTCTCTGTCATTAAGCATTTTAGTCCTTTAACTTCATCTTCTCCTGGGTTAAATTCGCCACCAGGTAATTTGAAGAAAGTTGTTCCCAGCTGTAGCAGTAGCACCTGGGGTAGCCGGTGCTCAGGTACAATCAGAACTCCTTCTACAGTCCTCTTCATTCCAATTTTATCAAATCTCTCCCTCATGCGCTGAACTCTGGCTGTAACAAAGCTGTTCTTCTCATAGAGGGGTTCTTCTGTACCAGAAGTATAATTGATGAGAGGGTACATTCCAAGGCTTTGCCTACTAGATGTATTTGTTGCCAAACTGGTTGACCACCCTCCTGGGGCCAGCCGATCTGCAAGCAATTGGGCAGAACCACAGATATGTTGGCGAGGTCGGACACTGGCGGGGAGAGGAAAGGGAGAAGGAGGGAGACTTTCCAGGTGCCAGCAGCGGTTACCTGCGTTCCACTCAGCAGCGCCCCACCCTCCATTAACTTGAAAAAGTCACATTTAAAATTTTAAATCATATTGCCTTACTGTTCTCCAGAAAGGTTTTACCAGTTTCAAAATACTGTAAAAGTGACTATTTCTCCATACTCTTGGCAATATTGAAATTATGAATATTTGCCAGTTCAATAGTGGAGGATATATCATTCCTTTCTGAAAAAAACTGTTAATTACCTTTGCATTTTTTTCTATTGGAAATTTTACCTTTTTCTTTGGTTTCTAAGATCCATTCCTATATTAAAAATATGTAATTTATGCAGTCAAATAACTCAGTTGCAAATATTTTTCCAATTTTTCATATGTATTTTATCTTTTTCATATGTTTATCTTTAGCTATTTTATAGTCAAATCTGTTTTTCATTCAGAATTTTTATTTTCAGTATCAAGTTTTAAAAGTTCCACTTTATCCCTAAGACTATGAAAATTACACACACATACATATACACAAGGTACATGTCATATATTGGTCCCACTTTCATCTTTAATATTCAGCAAAAATCTACAAATACTATCAGAGAAATTGCTTTGCAAATTTGAATGTGTTGAGGCTTATATCAATGTACCATTATAATAGTCTGATACAAAGGGCTTAATATTTTCTATTAAAGATCACAAAGAGAACCTTGCAAACAATATTATTTCTTTATAGGGCAAATATTGCAAAACCCCTTAATTTCTAATGTGTCTTTCCCAACTGACTTTAATTTTGGTTTATAAAGACATTCATTAACAGCAGGGCTGCCTAAACTTCTAAGCAGACTTAGAAACTTAAAGTAGGGGTTTAGTAATAAGTTAAGTACTTTATAGACATTATGTGTCTTTAGGTTGCATTTCAGTACCACATAGTGTTTTCAGTCATGACTAATGAACAACCCACACTCAAACATATTCTGAAGTTAGATGCAGTTTGTTGAAACATCGTGATTTAACAGGTGCCTTACTGAATGACTCAACCCCATCCCTCTGGTTCTCACAATAACACAAAGGAATTTTTTAGTGGGACATCACTGTTTTTATAGTTCAAATTGAGCTCGTTGCTTTTAACTTGGATCATAAGGCTGTTATCCCGTCAGTGCCTAAGACTTCTTTAAATGCTTTGATATTTTCAACCACATCTCCAAGAAAAATGATGAAGCAATGGTGTAGCTAGAATCCCACTGAGTAGTTTGCCTTTACCATAAGCTCATTATTCTCTAAGCAAGGGCTGGAGTCTATTTGTGGATTAACTTCTTTTATTTTCTTGCTCTTTTTTTTTGTGCGTAATAGAACTTAATAATAAGTCAAATTCCACATGTGTGTGACATGGCCATGATTAGTATTTCTATGGTTCCCTTCAATATTTTGGTATAAATTTATTATAAAATTTCATAAATAATAACAGCTATTTTGAGGACTGATTGTATGCTAAAAACTTTAAGTGTATTAATTCATCTAATCTTCATAGCAAATTTATGACCTTAGTACTATATGTATTTATATTTGACAGACAAGAAAATTAATGCATCAGAATATTAAGATACTTGCTCAAGGTCACACAGCTAAGAGTAGCAGAGCCAGATACAATGCCAAACCTACAGTTCTACAGTATATGCTCTACTGCTTCATATAACTTACACTTTTCCCTAGCTTCCATAGTCTAAAGTTATGACGGTCATAGTGAAAGTCACAGAGATAGCATTTCCTTGATTCATCAAGGCTAACTTCCACAATTCTACAGCATCACAATTTCAATTACTCTTAGCAATTTCTGAAAATCCTAATGTGTTAGCTGTGTGTCATGAGCTTGCCCATGTATTTCTTCTACAGCATATTTCCCTTGTCATTGTCACAAAGTTTTCTGCTGTCTAATTTAGCTCTCAGTTCAACCTGATTCATTTACGCATCAAACTTATTGAGTGCTTACTATATGTCCATTACTGTTCTAGCCACTGGAAAAAATAGCAAAGAATAAAACAAAATCCCTGCTCTTATGAAGCTTATATTCTAGATAAGAGTGATGAGTAACAAATAATTTATCAGCAATAGTGATGTGGATGAAAAAGTCAAAGGTGGGGAAATCATTTTATAGGATGATGGGGTAGACCTCAACAATAGGATGACATTTGAGTAAAGATTTAAATTAAGTGAAGGAGTGATCCATGTAGCTCTCTGGGAGAAAACCATTCCAGGAAGAGTTCTGAGGAACATCCAGAGAGCCAGTGAGATTGGAGAAAAGAAAACAAAATGGAGAGTGGTATGGGTCAAAGACATAGAGGGGGCAGAGAAAAGGCATGTATGTAAACTGTGTGTGTGTGTGTGTGTGTGTGTGTGTGTGTGTGTGTGTGTGTGTGTGTGACATGGCCATGATTAGTATTTCTATGGTTCCCTTCAATATTTTGGTATAAATTTATTATAAAATTTCATAAATAATAACAGAGCTATTTTGGGGACTGATTGTATGCTAAAAACTTTAAGTGTATTAATTCATCTAATCTTCATAGCAAATTTATGACATTAGCGCGCGCCTTCATATATACACGCATACATATCTATGTATTGAAAGTAGAACCAAGAAGATTATGTGCTGGTTTGGATGTGTGTGTGAGAAAAATTAAATTAAATATAGGATGACTTCAAATTTTTGGCCTAGGTAACTTAAAAAATGGAATCTGTTAAAGATGTGGAAGGCAATTGTATGAGCAATTTTGGAGGTGTCTGGGGGTAAAAATCAGGTGTTTGATTTATAGATATGTTATATTTCAGAATCCTGTTCAGTGTCAAATGGGAGCTAATGAATAACTAGTTGCAGAAGTGAGTCCTCCTTGAGAAAGAGTTACTAGCTGGATATGAAATTTAGGAGTCGTCACATTGTGAACTATATTTAATACCATGAGACTAGATGAACTCACTCTGAGTCCATGCAGAGAGAAGACAAAGGACCAACCTTGATGTACGTTAACATTTAGAGGCTGGGAAGATGAGAAAGAAATTATATTGTTTGAATCAAGAAAAATAATTAGAATATAGAATCTGAAGGAATAGGTCTGAATATCCTTCAGACAATATTCTATGACATTATGTTTTACAAATATAGGATTCATAAAAGATACACGCTAGAGTTCATAGAGATATTGTACTTGGATAAGGGAAGATCCTTTGACTTTATCAATGAAGCAAGAGAAATATAAGTTGGTATTATTTTATGAAAAGAAAAGCAATGAACAAAGAAACATACATAATTTCTTGGCATGGACTGCCAAGAGCACATACCAACATTTACCATTTTTTAGAGGTAATAATGAAGGATTTTATAAATATCTACAAATGATTGATAGATGGCAATGAAGAGAAAAGTCTATTTACAAATTTCTCTGTCATTATTCTTGTTATTAATTTGGCAGGAAATAGGAGGTCGAATTGTTGAAGAAATAAAAGTATTCTTTGGCCTTAATCTTACAAGATGGGACAAAACTCCTGGTACATATATGCAGATAATTTCATAGCATATGCAGCAGACCATAGATATAACACAATTTCTATATAGGGCTCAAGTACTGAGAATACTTTCTATACACTTGATAAGACTGTAAACTCTCTTGATGTATCTATTCCTCCCTTTTACTAATATTAAGAGAACTTAATTATAGCTGAATCTACTGCTTATTAATAAATACATATTAATAGCTGAATCTGGTACATGTTCTTAAACTCATGCTTTTACCATAAGTTTTACATAGAGGACTTTTTTTTTTTTTTTAAATAGGGGGTAATAAATAAGACTACATTTTCTCAGATGATTTCACATTCAAGTCTCAGGTGAAGAAAAGCTACTGAGTGTGAGCCAATTAGGAGATGGTCAAATGCGTGATTTTTCTCAGTTTTTAAAAAAATTAACATTCAGGTGAACGCAATAACATTAATAAGAAGAATACAATATTGGCTGAAAGACTTTATGAACATAAACTTCAATGCTAGGATGAATAATAAAAAGCACATTTATAATTTAAGTAATAATTAATGCTTTGCAATTTGGATATAAAAAACATTGGCAAGAAAATTGAAATTATATAAAAACAAATGAACAATTACTGACAAAAATATATAATTCACAGGAATTGAAGAGAGAGGTTAGTGGCCCATACACCTTTGATCTCATTTTACCTTGTACTATTTTACTAATTAGAAATAAATAATTTAAAACAAAATTTAGCATATTATCGAGTCATAGCTCATTACATGTGACTGACTTTGATATATATTTGATATATAGATTTTAATTTTTTTCAACTTTATTGAAGTATAAATAACAAATAATATTGTGTAAGTTTAAGGTATACAACATGATGATTTGATATACATATATACTGTGAAATGATGACCACAATAAGATTAGCTAACACATCTATCACCTCGCATAGTTACCTTTTTTTGTGAAAACCCTTAAGATACTCTTTTAGCAAATTTCAAATATACAATATAGTATTAGTACCTATAGTTACCATACTATATATTAAAATCCCAGAAATTATTTATCTTATTCCCGAAAGTTTGTACCCCCTTTAACCAGCATTTCCTATTTCCCTTTGCCCCTAGCCCCTGGTAACCATCAGTCTACTTGTTTCTATTAATACATCTTTTTTAGATCCTACATATAAGTGAGATCATGTACTATTTGTCTTTGTCTAACTTCTTTCACTTAGCATATTTCCCTCAGGGTTCATCCATGTTATCACAAATGTCAGGATTTCCTGCTTCTTTTGGCTAAATAATATTATATTATATGCATGCCACTTTTTCTTTATTCCATTCATCTGTCAGTGAACACTTAGCTTTTTTCATGTCTTGGCTATTGTGAATACAATAAACATGAGATACAGACATCTCTTTCAGATAGTGATTTCATCTTCTTTGGATGTATACCCAGAAAAGGGATTGATGGATCATATGGTAATTTTATTTTTGTTGAGGAACCTCCATGCAATTATCCATAATGGCTGTATCAAATTATATTCCCACCAATAGTGCACAAAGGTTCTCTTTTCTCCACATCCTTGACAACATCTGTTATCACTTGTCTTTTTAATAATAATCATTCTAACAGGTATGAGGTGATATATCACTTTGGTTTTGACTTGCATTTCCCTGATGCTTAGTGATGTTGAGCACCTATTCAAGTACTTGTTGGCCATTTGTTATTTCTTATTTTGAAAAATGTCTATTCAGGTCCTTTGTCCATTTTTAAATCAGATTGTTTATTCTCTGCAGTTGAGTTTATGATTTCCTTTTATATTTTGGACATTAACCCTTTATCAGATAGTTTAAAAATATTTTCTTCTGTAGGTTATCTTTTCATTTTCTTGATTGTTTTATTTGCTGTGTAAACTTTTCAATTTACTGTAGTCCTGCTTATTTATTTTTGATTTTGTTGCTTGTTTTTTGGTGCAATATCCAAAAACAAACGGACAACAACAAAAACATTGCTAAGGCCAATGTCAAAGAGATTTTTTCCCCCCTATATTCTCTTCTACAAGTTTTAAAGTTTCAGATTTCACATTTAAGTCATTAATCCATTTGAGTTAATTTTTCTGAGTGTCATAAGGGTACAATTTCATTTTCTGCATTGGAATGTAGTTTTATTAACAATATTTATTAAAGAGTCTATCCTTTCCTCACTGATTATTATTGGATGCCTTATTAAATATTAGTTGACCATATATACATAAGTTTATTTTAGGGTTCTCATTTCTGTTCCATTTGTCTTTATGTCTGTTTTTACAACAATACCATACTGTTTTGATTGCCATAGCTTTGTAATACCATTTGAAATCAGGAAGTGTAATGTCTCCAATTTTCTTATCTTTCTCAAGATTATTTTGGCCATTTGGGCTCTGGCTTCACTGGTGAATCCTACCAAACATCTAAAGAAGAATTAATGCCAATCATTCTCAAACTCTTCCTGAAAACTGAAGAGGAGGGAACATGCCCAAACTCATTTTATGAGGCCATAATTATCCTGATACCAAAGCCAATAAGGACATTACAAAAAAAAAGAAAACTATGGGCCACTATCCCTGATGGATATAGATACAAAAATTCTCAACAAAATTCTAGCAAACCAAATTCTACAGCATATTAAAAGGATCATACACATTGATAAAATGGGATTTATCCCTAGGATCCAAAGATGGCTCAATTTACACAAATCAATAACTGTGATACACCACATTAACAGAATAAAGGATAAAAATCACATAATCATGTTGATAGATGCAAAAAAAGTATTTGACAAAATTCAACATCCTTTCACAGTAAAACCTCTCAGCAAAGTGGGGAATATAGAACATATCCCAACATAATAAAGGTGATATATGACAAGCCCACAGCTATCATACTCAATAGTGAAAAGTTTAAAGCTTTTCCTATAAGATCAAGAACAAGATAAAGATATCCACTCTCACCACTCCTATTCAACATAGTACTGGGAATCCTAGCAGAGCAATTAGTCAAGAAAAAGAATTAAAAGGCATCAAATTGGAAAGGAAAAAGTAAAATCATCTCTGTTTGATGATGACATGTTTTTATACATAGAAAACCCTAAAGGCTCCATCAAAAAACTGTTATAACTGACAAATGAATTTAGTAAAATTGTCGGATAAAAAAATCAACATACAAAAATCAGTTGCATTTGTATACAGTAACAATACACTAGCTGAAAACAAAATTAAGTGGGAAGATATTCTGTGTCCATGGATCAAAATTAATAATATTATTACTGACTATAGTGGTATACAAATTCAACGCAATCTCTATCAAAATTCCAATGTTATTTTTCACAGAGAGAAAAAACAATTCTAAAATTTTTATGGAAGTACAAATTTTAAATTTTTAACTTACATTTCAATTAAAAACTTCAGGTAGAACTAAAGAAATTTCTTTTAATAGAGTTTTAAAAATAAATCTTTAATAGGTTTCTCGAGTAAATAAAATAATAACATTTAACACTGATATAGTTCCAAAAACATTTGATTTTAGTATTGATTGTCTGGCCTTAATTAGTGATAATGACTAATTGTTCACTTTTACCATTGAGTTTATCTACACATAATCAAGAAGCACAAGTTTCATAAATATTAAAATGTAATCTAAATATCTTACAAAAAATAAGGTATCTTCTAGAATGTGAATAAAAGCTATATAATTAAATTTTACTGATTTTATCTCTTCTATTGCCTTATCCTCTATGCCAACAAAGAGCTGAACCAGCAAAACTCTGAATTAAGGTTATGTCGACAAAGAAAAACATAAAGCTGATTCACCTACACAGGAAATAAACATCCTTTTCAACCCATTAGAACTATGGCCTAACTACTAACTGAGATAATAAATCATAAAGTAGTTTATAAAACTGCTAAAACATTAATTTTTAATATCGAGTATAATCCATGGTTATTGTTTGAGATTGTATTTTTCACCTGTTCTTCAACTAGATAATAAAATACCTCTTAGTTGGAAAGCATCAACACACGCACACACACATACACACACACAGGCGCGCACGTGCTCTCTCTCTTCTGTATACTGTTTGTTGGGGGGAGGGGCTGTTATCTAACATATGCAAGTTAGAAGGAATGCTGATAAAGTAGTTTCATCTGGAATGAAGGACAGTGGGACTTGCACCTGCTAAGTAATAAAGACTTCTTAGAAAAAAATTGTCACAAGTAGGAGTCTTGTTATGTTTGCATGTTTTTTATTTGTATTCTATTTGCTTTTCTTGTTTCTACTAGCAGGACTTATGCTGTGAATGCTTTATAGGGTAAGATAGCAAATGTACTCAGATTTGTGAATACTTTGGATAACTAATAAAGATTACCAGCTAAGCAAGTAGCAGCTGGTAACCAGAAAAAAATTGAACATCACACAAGGGGAGAATAGTTTGTCCTAAATGGAAGAAGTCAGAAAATGATGACATGTCAAGGTATGATGTCATAGGCCTTGTTGGACTAAAGACATCTCATGATCTGGAGTGATGCTTCTAAGAATTCAAGGGATAGTGGGAGAACATGGGAGTCTAAGTCTGGAATCAGTAAACTTATCCCACAGTGGGCCAGATGGAAAAGTTTTAGGCTTTGTGAGCCATATATGTAGTCTCTGTTGCGACTAGTAAGAAACTGCCTTTGTAGCATGAAAGTAGCTATAAATAATACATAAATAAATGATTATGGTTGTGTTCCAATACAACTTAATTTATAGACACTGAAATTTAAATTTCATACACTTTCCATGTATCATGACATAATCTTCTTTTGATCTTTTTCAATGATTTGAAAATATAAAAAGCCTTCTTATCATGGAAACAATACAAAATAGGGCTGGATTTGGCCCATAGGTAATAAAATAGTTCACTAACCTCTGGCCTAAATCATCATAGAACTGCAGAAAATCCAATGTTGGTAAATAAAACCGTAAATATTTATGTTAATGGACTTCTTTTTAATTGAATTTTAAGATGTTTGCAAGTGAAGAGGCTAAAGCTAGTGGATAGACTTGTTTTTATTTGTTTTTCTTGCCTTCACCCAAGGCAGAATGAGTGCTCAAATAACGTAGAGTGTTGCTCTGCAGAAAATAATTAGGTCCTTCAAAACTAAGACAGTCATTTAAAATTACTTAAGCACCTAAAAATGTCAGGAACTGACCTGGATGCTGAGAATATGGCAGCGAATAAAAGAGGCACATCATCAAACCTCAGGGAGCTTACATTCTAGAGTGGTATCTTGGGTCAAGTTTCATAGAAGCAGAGCCTAGGTGTGAATTCTTGGGCAAGGAGTGCAATGGGGAAGTGCTCTCAAGAGGAGGGGATTGGATGAAGCAGAATTTGGTAGGAGAGGTAAGAACTAAACAATAATTCAGTATTGACTGGAGACAGGCTTAGATTGATCTCACTGAGAAAATTTGAAGTAGGACTTACATCACAGTTGGCTGCACCTTGAGGAAAGGGGACTAGACTATTTGCATTCTTGTCTTGGGGTGGACATAAACTCAGTGGAGAGGCAGTTCCTTTTCAGCCTGAGGGGAATACTCCCAAAAAAGGGAGACAGAAGCATCTATGAGTGGTCAATAGAAGAATACAGACAGAGAACAAATATCATCCATTACTAAGTGAAGACAAAACATTTAATATTTTAGTAGTGACATAGCTATGTGGGTGGAGGATGGCAGAAAATGACATGGGTAGAGGAATTGCTCTTTTAGATATGCTGAACAAGGAAGGCAACTCTGATCATGTGAAGGCTGAGAAGAGACCTAAGGAAATTAAGAGTCCTCACCATGCAATTATCTGAGAGAAGAGGGACTTTAAATCAAGACAGATCTAGCTTTGGTATGTTCACGGGAGAGTGAGAAGGTAAATGTTCCTGAAGTGGTTAAGGATGGATAGAGAGGTAGGAGCTGAGGCTGGAAAGGAAAGAGGTAGTGACATATTATATAGAGCCTTATAGATCACTGTAAGGTGTTGAGTTCTATACTAAGTAAACAAAAGCAGCAAGTTCCACAACATATCTGCTCAAACTTTTAGAACCAGAAGTGCTTTCAAATGTCATCTGGTTTGACTCTTCAATTTTAAAGAATTTCTACAATGGAAAAAATCTCATCAAAGCTGAAAGACAGGGATAGAGTTACAAAATGTATGAAAAGTGACTTCTCAATTAGTACATTAAAAAAAAATCTGCTATAAATGTTTGAACAGTTTCTGCATATTGGATTCCATTTGTTTACATCTCAAACTTAATGTTATCCCATCAATGGCAAAACTGTGAAAGGATTAGAGCTAGCTTGCTGATGTGCAGAAAACACATGTTCCCAGTCTGGCATTAGCTTGGCATTTATTCTAGATGTAATTTTATCACCTTGGGGTAGAGAAATTGTGATAATGGTTTCAAGCAAGTGAGCCATATTTTCCTCACATGCAGCAGCCAGCTACTGCCAGGATGACTATCCTCCATAAATTGTCAGTTCCACTAGGGCCAATGCAAAGTGTTTTATGTTCAAGTTGAATGGAGAAGAGCAGACCATCCTTGAAGGATAATCGGTAAGCAGTCATAAAGTAATTTGAAAATAACACTGCGCATGAATATCCAATAAAACTAATGGTATCTTGTTACTTCTATTAGTTTGAATGAAATATTCCATTTCAAATTAGTATTGGCCTTCATAGAAATATTTATTAGTGGTTTCAGCCCTTTATTGTTATTGTTGTTTATGTAGAGTAACTGTATTCAATGCTTCTATTAAATCTAAATACTCATATTTTCCAACTCAAAGCCATTCCTTGTTTGTTTTCTTGAAAGTTTCTGACTTTACCTTAAAGAGCTCATATCTTACTCTGATGTCAATTCTCTAACATACAAGTTTCTGATTTTAATACTGCTTTCTGATTATTTGCCATTAAGAACTTGTAGTGTGGTGATTACCCCTTACTGAGGCGATGTCCTTAAATAGAAGTCTAATTTTCATCTCTGTGTCACACTTCTTCTCCTTCCTCTTTTAAAAAATTCTAATACCAATGACATCAAAAAGAAATTTAAGTCAAAGTGATGCATTTGGTGGAGTTAAAGCTTTTAACTGAACATCTCTATCTATCTTAGTTTAATTAAATTTATATTGAAAACAGTATTCAATTGTAGATCTTAAAAGGCTCACTGAATAAAAATTCAGTTCTTTCCTACAATTATATACAACATATGTATATATTTGTAAATATATAATATATGTATCCTCATACCTTAATGGGACAAAGTCATTTATAAATAGGATGTATGCCCACTGACTTTTAAAATAGGATGTTTTTGATAAATAACATCATGAGATACTTAGCTTAATTTATTTAAATACCTTGTTTTAAATATATAGAATATTTGAGTGTGAAAGAACATTTATTTTATTTTCTTACAGTTAAAGAGTGATATTTGTTTTATTGACTAATTGTATCCATTCTGTATATTTAGAGTTAGTACATCTCAAGAAAACTTAATGCAATTTAAAAATAGTCTGACATTTCTCTACTTTAAGAAGTATGATTCTTATTAAATAACTTGTGATACAATTGGTGAGAAAGCATGGCCTACATATGCCCACGTCTTAAATTTCTAATAGAATCAAATCCCTAATTGTTACTTTCTTCTGTGCAGAATTCTTGTTCTCAACAGGATTCTTTAATTAGGAAGAAAAATGGTTCTTGTAAAAGACTTACTGATTATAAAATATCGGCAGGGGGTGGGGGTCGATTGAAATTACTGGCACTAAATACATTTGGGTTTGCACGTCAAATACATATACTAACTTCATTCTTATATGGCCAAGAGCTACACACGTCAAAGAGCCTAAAAAAAGATAGAATTTAAGACTCCGGCAGGAGCATCATCTATTGGTTTCTCTGCACAGCATTTTTTCCCCCTCTCTGTTAATGAGACCTCAACTTAGTTGAAACAGTATTTCTCCTCATCATGTACAGTAGGACCACCTTTAAAGTACTGCCCTCTTCTGGCCAAAGTGTAGGCCTGTGACTCAGGCTGCTTCAGATCTCTTACCTGGGAATATGAATTTTGAACAGAGTGCCATAAATATTTTAAAAAATTGGAGGTGATTTTTTGCTCATATGTAAACACCTCATTGATGTCCCTTAGTTTCTACTCACACCTCTGGATTTTCCTTGGTCTCTATTATTCCTTAGACCTAACTTTTGCTTTCTGAGATTCTGAATAGTCTTGTATACTTCTAATAAATTTGTCTTTGGTTTCAGTTTGCTAGAATCAACTTCTGTTACTTACAAAGATTCCTGACCAATGAAAAAAGCTTATAAAAATAAAATATTATTTGGTCAGAGAAAAATGAACTGTTTCTGTGTGGTAGTAATACCAAATAAATTAGAAGTGACAGATAATGTGCCTCAAATCTCGTTGGAAAAGGCAACAGACAGGCAGGTGATTATTAAATGGATAAACTATAATATCCTAGCAAGATAAAAAAAAAAAAACGACAGTTTTTATTGCCTAGCTACAGCTCTTAGAAATTATAATAGTACTATAATAAAGGGAAAAAGTATAGGCCTTCTAGTAAAATGGGGAAGCAGCTGTAGTTTGGGCCAAGACTAGAGATTCTTTCATTGTTGATCCCAGGCTTTTTTCTAGAAAAATTCCCCTGATCAATTTTGTTTAACCATGGTCTGCTCTCAACATATGTTTGGGTTTGCATGTGTTCTAAGGTGTATTGAATTCCTCAGTGCATTTATAAGCCCCAGTTGGACAGGGCTTGTGGTTACTATGTTTTTTACATCTGACAGAGTGAACTGTACAAAGACTTTATTTTATTAATACACGTTGACTTCATTCCAGTTAACAAGTGCACATGTGTACACACACATACACACACACACACATACACACACACACCACAATTTGAATTTGATCTCTAAGACCCCCCAATGATTAGGTAGCTGTACTTGGGACATGATTTCAAAAGAATCGGGGGTCATCTCACAAAGCATATTCCCACCAATTTCACCATTAGAAAAATATTATTTTACTGCAAGTCTTGATTTCAAAAGAATCGGGGGTCATCTCACAAAGCATATTCCCACCAATTTCACCATTAGAAAAATATTATTTTACTGCAAGTCTTTTCTAAAATCAACTCTACCTCTTTCTTTATAATCTCATGATATAGCACCTGTGCAATGCTACCCACATATATTTTTAGTTACGTAAACTTTATATACTTAAAACACAGCTGAACCACAGAAGTCCTAATACACTTCCATAGCAATCTATTTAAATCTTTTATAACAAAATTTACAACTATTTAAAAATCCAAGATCTTTATATAACCGCAGAAGAAATTTTAGCCCAATAGCCAAATAAAACATCCTACAAAGACTTTGGACATGCCTAAAAAATGCACACAATAAAATAGTGAACTTCAATGTCAGAAGAAAAAAATTACAAAGGTAGTTCTGAATATCCTGGCGATCAAAACAAAGGGGAGAACATAATTACTTTTACCATTCAAGGTCACAACTCCCATGAGCACAAACAACTTGGATAGTCCTGCTGAAATGTTTCTAAAGGGCCAATTGCTGTTCAGCTGAAATTCATTTCTTGTATGAAGAAATGCAAACTCTCTAGTGACCAGATTACCCAAGTTTCAAGAGACACTGGAATTACAGATTTTATGTGAAATACCCCCAATTTGAAACTTGTTAATTAAATCATTCTTGGAAGATTAAAAAAAAATTGGATCTGAGATCCAACTGCCTGAGCTATGTGTTGGCTTCACCATTTACTTTTGTTTGACCTTAGACATGACAATCACTCTGCTTCATCTGGAAAAAAAGTAGTAATAGTATCAGCCTCATAAAGGTTTTGTGAGGATTTCAATGAGATAACAGAATGTCTGATATAAGTACTTAAATATTAACTACATTTTCATTTAAAAGAATGTGTTTTAAAATAAAAATATATCTGCAGCGATAAATGTCGGTCACTAGTTTAGACCTGTGATTTATAATTCTTCCTTTTTAGAAAGGAAAACATCAGTTTTTCCAAGAAAACTTTTTCTACAGCATTTATCTCTAAAATAACATTTTTCCATGCAAAATTTCATAGACATGATGCAATATAGAGTATAAGTATAACTCAAAGTTCTGCAGTGTGACATACTCTTCACTCTCCCTCAACTTCCACTTTCCTGTTAAGTTTAATCTTAACCAAAAATCAACTGGTCTTGAACCATTTAAAAATATTAGAAGATGGTATACAACAATCAACAATAAGAACTTGATGATGTACCTATCAACCTGCCTCTGATAAATTTTTCTCTGAATAAGATTCACTGCCCAACAAGTCATGTTTTATGAGAATTCTTTTAATGTGTATATCACACATACCTTATTCCCAAATCTAAAGTGGCTAGATCTGACATTGACCTTCCTAGTATATTTGTAAGGGTAACAATGCCTCTGTAGTTTCCTTCAAAATACTTTTAAAATAATTCCTCATTTATCAACAAGGGATTGGCTAACATCACAGATCACCATGAAAGTGCACCCATTTTATCTCCTATATTAAGCTTCAGCATCCCACAGCAAAGTCTCTTGAGGAACATGCACGTATTTTCTTCCCCTTACCTCCTCAAATGCAAATCAGGACACTACCTCAGGCAAACTTCAGTTTCCATACAGGAAGCTTTTTTTATTATTATCCAAAATTCAGATCTTAATATTGTTTATCCAGATTACCTCATTCTAACCTTCCTAAGGAAGATCCCTGCTCTGAAAAACCTGTCCAATCGATGCTATCTAAAGGTCTTGCTGTCTTGTCATGATATGATTTATTTTCAAATTTTTCTTCCTAAGGTTCATGAGGGTGAAGCATAAAGTATATTAATTACCTCTTCAACTTGTTAGGTTTCTGAAATGCATGAATTACATACCAGTTGGCAATATATATAACACCAAACAATATAACCTAGCCTGAGATACAATCTTCTGTCGCCTGTGCCTAGCTTCAATTAAAAGTTTAGCTGCACATCTATATAGGTTAAAACATACAGGCAAACAAGTTCAGGAACATAAAGGTTATGCATATAGTGTGCCTTTAATTCCCTATCTCATATTTCACTGTGCTACTAACTCTATGCAACCCCTTTGAAACCTTTAATTAACTTTTCAAAATACTGACTAGTTCGCTATACCCTTTCTGCTTGCAAGTTAACAGAATATTAAACATAAAGAGGATGTGCTTTGTCAGTCTATAGAAATTGTACAGCCAAGACCACACACCAGCTGCTTCATATGTATGGTGACAATTAACTGAAAAGATATATGACACACCAATAATTTGTCCTAAATATATAAAGTTAAAAGAATATTAATAAATAGAAAGTAAATATTTTCTTTGTTTCATGAAAACAATGACCAGAGTATCACTCTGTAAAAAACTGTCCATATTGAGGTACTTGGGGGGAATCAGTGAGATATAATCTTATCTATCATTATACTCACTTATTCTGTCCTAGGTATTCTGATTCTAACATATCCCCCACGTGTCTAAGAAAATAATTACTCTTCTTCATAAAAAAATCATGTCATCGCTTAATAGAGTACAATTCCCTGTACACACTGAAAAGCTTTCAGTTGAGTACATTAAGTTCTTGCAAAAACATCTATTGTAATGCAAATTATGAAATATAAAGACACTCTAGAATTTCTGTCTATAAAGCAAACTCGTTGAGGAAGTTCTGCATACTACAATGGGATAATTTCCCCACTTAAGGTGCTTTATATCTGAAAGTACAAATTAGAGGGTAAAATAACGAACATTTCTCCTTCAAGACTATAAATGAGATAAATTGTAAATGATATTTTCTGTTAATTTTACCTAAACTGTCAACTAGCATGTCTGAGATTAAAGAACATTTTAAGAAAAGAATTGAAAACTATTATTACTGTGCTTATTTTAAATAATGGAGCTATCTGCAAATGTAAGGAAAAAATGAAAAATATGACTGTTTCACATGAGAGTATTTCCAGTCATCTTTTGGCTTGGCTACAACCATTTATCTCTAAATGTGAACAATCTTAACATTAAAATATTTGTAGAATATTTTCTTTCAAAAAGTTGTATTTGACATTGTTAACAGTGATTGTTAATTGTTTTCTTATTAAAATTTTCAAAATGACATTGTGTTATGCCTGGCCAGTAATGTGAAAGCTCTATAATTATAAGGAAAGACAAAATGTTATTAAATTGCCTATATAATTAATTCAGCTCTTTTCAGTTCATGTGAAATCAAGTGAACAAAAATTAAATAACAATTTAGACGAACAATATAATAAGATAGTTCTACATAATATGTACATTAAATTGTATAACTTGAAACATAATAAAGTAAATTTTTTCCAAAATTCTTTTAGAAAGTTCACAAATTTTATCATATTAAAACAAAAAAAATCAATAATTTGAAAGTTGGTCCTAGTAGAGACCACATTTTCTCATCAAAATGTATTAAAGACAGAAATATTAATAAAATTAGAAAGCAAACCAAAAATATCCCATCACCTGAAAATCAAAACTATTTAACAAATTATGTTATTTTTAAAAACTGCAGGAAATTTTAAACACTACATACTGAAGAGAAACTAAATAGTTCTCAGGAAAAAAAAATGCCCTTGATACACACATTAATAAAGAAAAACTGAAAATAAGTGAATTAAACAATCCAATACATAAAGTTAGAAAAAGAACAAGTCTATGGAAAATTGAATAAAATATTTTAAAATGGTAAATAATAAATGAATAAAATAATAAATATTATAGAGCAGATAAGTTAAACGAAAGCCCATAAATTGGGGGAAAAAAGATAACCTTTCGAGTAATCTAATCAAGAAAAAAAAGGAGAAGGATCAAGTATAGATACACAAAATAAAAAAGAAAAAATGATAACAGGCAAATAATAGATACTTTAACAAACCTTAAGAAGATCCTTAATGCTTTCCAGCAATCATACTCTACATCCTAGTTCATTTCTTTCACCTTCTTAGAAAACTATTTCACACCTTCTCTTCTATCCTCAAACTTCCCACTTCTCCCCATATTCCATCTCAATTAATGCCCTTGCCCCCTAAGGTACCGAGAAGATTAAAGCAACCAGCATAGAACTTCCACAGCCTTCCTAATCACATAATGCCCACCTACCAGCACTTCAACGGACATACTTTAACTTCTCAGATACTATAATAGGAAAAAAAAAATCTACGTATTCTCCTACTAAAGCATTGCCATTACCTTTCCTTTCAACCTCCTCAAAGATATAACCCCCAAAAGTCTACCCTACTTCCTGCATCACATATTTATGGAGATTATTCCCATCCAGTATCCATCAGCATAAAAATATCCTATTATTCTATCTGGAAGAAAAAGAAAATAATTATTTTTCTTGATTTTACTTTACCCATCAGCTGCCACCTGTTTGTATCTTCTTATTTATGACAAACTTCCTTGAAACAGCTCTGCATATTTGAAAACTCAAATTCTATTCAATTCGTTTTCTCTTAAACTCAATGAAACACACTTTTTCACCAAAATTTACAAGAAAGTTATAACATGCTAAATAATGTGTAGTGTTGGGCATACTCAAAACTGAATTAGATACAGACTTTGTTTTTGAGAAGTTTCTGATGTAAAATAGTCATTGCTTTCCCTAGGATTATAAACAATTAAGATAAAACATAGACACCATCAACTATTTTTAAGTGCTCAAATAGTACTCTTTAAATACACCAAAAACAAGTCAATAATCTTTGCTTAAACCATTACATTTCTGTGGCTTCTGCCCTCCTTGTATTGCTATTCTTATTGCAACTACCACTTCCACATTCTAACATCACTACCACAACTGCTACAAAGCTCATTGAAATTCAACTTTTGCCTTCAGAAGTCCTGCTTTGGATGCTGCTTTGATGGTCCAGTGCTGGCTGCTCAAAAAAAAAAAGAAAGAAAGAAAAGAAAAGAAAAGATTTCTTCTTTTCTTATCTGAATACGGCAGTTAAATGAAGGTTATCTCTGGTATGTCTGGGAGCACTGAGATTGGAACTAAAACTTTCCAATGTGTCTTTAATTTTTCTCCACATAACAATGTGGAGTACTTGAATCTGCAAGTTAGTCTTTTTTGCTGATTTTTCTTGGCTATAGGTGTAAACCTCATTAATCCTTTGAAAATGAAAACCTTGAAGCAAAGAGAGGTTCAAGGTTGATGTAACTTGAAATCTAAACTTCAGATTTCACAGGCAATGCTTTCTCTTTGTACATCAAGGTCTAGAGTCTTTAGACTTCAGGCCTCAACTTTGAAAAAGGACTTTATTTTTTTAATATCTTACCAGAAAAAAATCTTAACCTTTTCTTTTAGGATATTTCAATTAATTAAAAATATATACAAATTCGAAATAGTATTAAAAGTTGTACATCCATATATTAGTATACCAATGTAGACTGGTGGTCTGTGTGAGAGTTCAGATCCAACTACCTTGGTTAGAATTGGAACTCTGCCATATACTACTTTTGACACCTAAGGAAGATTAGTTAATCCACTTCCCTGCCAGTTTCCTCACTTGTAAAAGAGGAAGAATAATAGTATCTCTACTCCATAGGGTGGTGGTTCAGATTAAGTTTGTTATGTATATAAGGTTCTTAAAACTGTGTCTGGAACACAAACTCTGAAACAGTAGCTATCATTTCTGTTTCTGATACTAGTCACTACTCTCAGAGTTAGTGGTGTCAGGGTGCATGAAGAGCAGTTCTAAAAAATTTTTGAAAAAAATATATGATGAAAAGATGAAAGTTAATTATTAATATCTATGTCATAAACATAATATGAGGAATATACATGAATGTAACATGGAATTTGACTATATAGAAAGTCATTAGAAACGCATATATGTAAGAACTCAGAAAATAAAGCACCAGTCAAATACCCTTCTTAGAAAGTTTACTTATGGTTGCATTCCAACTGGCCAAGGAATGAAATCAAAAGTAAAAATATGAAAATGGACAAATGATATATACAGGCATGATATAAACATTCAAACATATTAAATATAAATGGCATTTAATAATTGCTGAACAATTAATTGCAACCTCCTAAACCAACTATAGACAATACTTCTTGGAGTAAAAAGATTGTATAAAAGTTTCTAAAAATAAGTACGAATTCACGTTAACACAGAGGGGGAAGTTCAGTATGAGAAAAGTGTAAGAACAAACCAAAATTGAACAAAGTCAGTATATGACTCGAAGTGGAAAATCAGCAAAGTATGTATCATAAACTGTGTTGAAAATTAGCTAAATATGTGTCATAAATTGGATTGAAAATCAGCTCAGAGCATCAGAAAAAAATAATCTTATTTATGTCTAGTCTTGGGCTTTTGACATATCATCCATTACTAAGATTTTATAAATTAATATAGCATCCTCTTTTTGGTCTTGATATAGTAAGATTATATACATTATATTTAATATTATGATGATAAAATACACAAAATTCCATTTCTAACACCTGAGTCATCATTCTTAAGAATCTTTTTTAAAATTGTTTCAAGTTAAATAATTAATCCAGAAATGTAAAATAACTAATAAGTATCACATGTTTGGTATTGCTCTTGTATCTTTGACTACCTTTGACTATAAAATCTTAAGTGCTTTAAGAGAGGTTGCATTGCAATGGAATAAAGTTTCAGTTATAAAGATGAATAAGTTCTAGAGATTTGCTGTACAACATTGTGCCTATACCTAACAATACTATGCATTGTTTTTTGTGCACTTAAAAAATTTAAGAGGGTAAATCTCATGTTAAGTGTTCTTACTACAATAAATAAAATATAAAATAAAATAAATCAGGGAAATCTGTATTTCAATTCTATTTTTGACACAGGTAATGTGAGAGTAGAAAACAAACTTTTCTGAGATTTTTGTCTTACTATATATAACATACAATTAAAGGGATTACTTTCAGGACTCCAATGAGGATAAAATATTTGAAGGAGTCAGCTAATGTAGTACTTGGAAATATGTGATCAACAGATGTTTCTCCTCTTCCACCATTCCACTGCTCTGAGCTCTTTATCTGTCTGCTTCTATCACCGTCACGCTTCTATCACTTATACTCACAAATTCAGGTTTAATCATCAGTCACCTCAAATAAGCTAAGCATTTCTTGAAGGGAAAGACATTTTTCATTTGTCTTTTTTATTTCTGTAAGTACAACGAACCCTCAGGAAAA
The DNA here is from genome assembly GCF_902729225.1 of Pteropus medius. Classification (NCBI taxonomy): domain Eukaryota; kingdom Metazoa; phylum Chordata; class Mammalia; order Chiroptera; family Pteropodidae; genus Pteropus; species Pteropus medius. The sequence goes on from NW_024350319.1 coordinate 28,757,974, forward strand.
CTAACGCTCATCCCTTGTGTTCCCATATTAGTAGTCTCATGTCTGTCTATTATATATCTACTTTATTATAATCTTATGATTAGGGCTCTGTGTCTTCTGAAAATATGTAAAACCATTGAGGACAGGAATGCAGGTTGAAAATGATCCATTTCATGTGCTAGATAAAATTATGGTCTCGTGTTACCACTGCTACCTATTTGAGGGGTACATTCAGTGTCCAAATCTGAGAATACTGTGTGAAAGTGACAGGTGCTCTCCCTATGACTGTGGAGCTCACAGTTTGAGTTTTTCTTTAATCCCCAGTGAACCTCTTCAAACATCTAATAATTGATAACAGCAGATAAAGCCACGCTCAGCACTATGTTAGTGGTTTTGGAAGATATGGAGATATAAGATAAAATCTCTATATTCTCAGAGATTACATTGCATTTGGAAAAGAAAATATATAAAATGACATGGAAAAAGACAGGATTAATAAATTTAGACTCGTATTTTAATTTATGAGGCAGAGAGTGGAAGAATATGAGGTGAGAACAGGCAGATTAGAGGTCAGACTTTAGAGATATAGTAAGAGTTTAATAATTTATATTCCAGATTCATGTTTTTCAAATCTATATGAATTATCCGAGGTGAATGTTAAAAATAAGAAATTGAAATTTGCAGAAAAGAAGCATTGTCAACAAGCACCATGAGGGATTCCTATTTTCAGTCAAGTTTGTGAAAACTAATTTAGATGACTGGGAGCCATGAAAAGGTATTCTTTTAACATCTTGATTAAGAAATACTTTAAATACCATAAAATTCATCTGCTTTAAGTGTACATGGCACGTGTTTCGTAAATGTATAAAGTTGTATAATCATCACTATGATAAAATTTTAGAAAGTTTCCATTTACCCCCAAAAGATCCCTGCTGCTCAATTGCCATTACTTCATAGTCCCACCTCTACTCCTAGGCAACCATTAATCAGTCCTTAGCTTTGCCTTTTCTAGATATTTCATATGCATGAAATCATATAACTTGTGATCTTTTGTGACTGGCTTCTTTCACTTAGCATGATAATTTTTAGCTTTATCTGAGCTGCAGTATCAATAGTTCAATTGGTATTGCTGAATGGTATTTCATTGCATGGATATGCAATATTTTGTTTATCCATATGCCAGTGAAGGAACATTTATGCTGCTTCCATTTTTAGCTATTATGAATAATGCTGCTATGAACATTTGTAAACAGGCTATATGTGGACATATGTTTTCATTTCTCTTGGGTAGATGTCTAAGAATGGAATTTATGCTTAACTATTTTAGGAAACTGCCCAAATGCTTTTTATGATGGTTGTACCATATTGCATGCCAATTAGCAATTTATGGAAGTTCTAGAGTCTCTACATCATTAACACTTGGTATTGGCTGTCTTTTTGTTTATAAACAAAAAGTGGGTGTGAAGTGTAACCTCATTGTGCTTTTAATTTGGAATTCATAATGATTAAATGTGTTGAGTGTATTTACATGTGCTTATTGACATTCATTTATCATCACTTATAGAACTTCTATTTGAAAAGTTGTCTCATTTTCTTATGTTAAAAATTTTAATCCTTTCCAGATTTATTGAGATATAATTGACATATAACATGGTGTAGGCTACACTTATACATTGTAAAATATAGGCTATCGCCTCAAAAAATTACTATTTCTTTGTTGTGCTGAGAACATTTAATATAATCTCCTGACAATTTTCAAGTATATAATGTAGTATTATTAACTATAGTCATCATGCTATACATTAGGTTCCCCAGAAATTATTCATCTTATGACTTGATGTTTGTACCATTTGACCAATAATGAATATCTCCCCAGTCTCCAGTCTCCCAAACACCATACCTGCCCAGGCCCTGGCAACCACCATTCTACAATCTGTTTCTATGACTTTGACTTTTTTGAATTCCCCATATAAGTAATATCATACAGTGTTTGTCTATGTCTGACTTATTTCACTTAACATAATGCTCTCAAGGTCCATCCATGTTGCTGCAAATGTCATGATTTCCTTCTTTCTCATGATTGAAAAATATTTTCTTTATCCGTTCATCCACTGGCCGACATTTAGGTTGTTTCCATATCTTGACTATTGTGAATAATGCTGCAATGAACATGGAAGTGAAGATGGCTCTTTGAGGTCCTGATTTCATTTGCTTTAAATACATACCCAGAAATGGATTGCTGAGTCATATGGTAGTTCTATTTTTACTTTTTTGAGGAACCTCCATACTCTTCCCTAGTGCATATATTAATTTTATTTGTGCAACTTCACTGGAAACCTGGACTTCCAGAAAGACTCTCCCATCTGTGGGTAATTATCTAAGTGTTCTCCATGCGCTCCTGGACTGAAGTTAAGAGGAGCCAGAGCCAGTTCATGGGCCACTGCAGAGTCCGCAGATGGGACTTAGGTCAGTATGTCTATTATCTGATGCATGAATGGATCCTTTGGCATAAGGTGCTGGATTCCACAGTTCCCACAAAGGCACTTTTGTCCATGAATGGATGCCAAATTCTTGTTGAGGTGGGAAATAGGAGTGAGGGACTATTGTCATGCTCCTGACATCACTTCCTGTTTACCAATATTTTAAGTTATCTTCTTATTATTCAGTTGTGAGAGTTCCTTATAAATTCTGAATACAAGCCCTTTATCAGATAAGTGATTTGGAACTATTTTCTCCTAGTCATCTTTGTCTTATCATTTTCTTAATAGTGACTTTTGAAGTATAAAAGTTTTTAATTTTGATGAAGTTCAATTTATCAATTTTTTATGAATTATGTTTTTAGTTACATATATCTTTACCTAATCCAAGGTCTCAGAGATCCTCTTCTTTAACCACTCTGTTTATTCCATCTAATATACTCCACATCTCAGATAGTATGTTCTTCATTTCTAACTGGTTTCCTTTTATAATTTCCATTTCTATTTTTATGTTTTTTATCTTTGTTAAAGTTCTCACTCAGTTCATCTACACTTCCCCTAAGTTCATTGAGCATCTTTATAACAAGTATTTTAAACTCTGCATCTGTTAGATTACTTGACTCTATTATTCCTGGATCTCTGTTCTGTTCTCTCATATGGTTTCTGCTTCTTTGTCTTCCCATTCTGGCTGCCTTTTTGTGTTTTTTTTTTTTTTTTTTTCTTCTATGTACTAAAGCAAAGTTCCTAAGTCTTCTGGTCTTATTAGCGTGGCTTTTTGTAGTAGGTGTCCAGCAGCACAGTCCTGAAAGGAGTTCAGCTGCAGGCCAAGTTTAGCCCCAGCCTGAGCCCCCTCCGGAACCACCTGTTAAGATTCAGCAAGCAATCCACAGATGCTGTGCTTATAGTTGCCTCAAGAAACCACACCAGAAACCAAGGCCAGATGTCACCAGTATGAGTCTTGAGGTTAATTCAATAAAGAGCACCAGACTCACCAAGGATACAATTGAGTGTGGCTTGGGTGGAGCTGCGAGTTGAGAGAGGCAGAGTTTCAGGGAATCCTCTGGGCAGAGCGACCTCTGTTATCCAGTTAGATGACATCTCAGCTATGGAGGCACTGTGTCCATACACCAGGAATGGGGAGGGTTCAACAGAGGAACAATGGATACCACCAGCACTTCTGCCCGGGAGAAAGCCTCACCTCCAGCCCTCGTTCCAACAACTTGTTGTCCACCTGTAAGTCCCTGGTGTCTCCTGAGCAGCTGACCCAGTGCAGGTGCTCAGAGCCAAGTCCGTCATTTCAAATGTCTGGTTGTGGACACAACATCTGCAGCCGCTGGCTGTTGCTGCCGTAGCCTCTGTCCCACTCAGCCACTCGGGACCGGGCAGCCTCGTATTCTCACCCTCTCCTACCTTCTACTGTATCAGGTTGATTAATTATTTCTCTCCCTAATTGTAGTGCTTTTATTCATCTAGACCCTAGGTGACTTTGCTTGCTGTTTTCTCTATGTTTCCATCCCAACTTTGAATGGTCACAAGAGGGATGAATAAAGCCTATATCATCTATGCCATTTTTAGGTGCTTCTCCTTATGTCTATTCTTAAGCTATCTTAAGGATTTGCTTATCCTTAAGCTTTTTTGATTCTTGCATTTTTAAATAAGTTATGAAAATAGTGATTTAAGTCCTTCAATTTTGTTATTATTTTTCAATACCGTTTTAGCTTTTCTGGGCTTTTTGTCTTTTCATATAAATTTTAGAATTGCCTTCTCCCTTGCTGAAAAAAAGCCACCTGACATTTTGATAGGAATTGTGCTCAATCTATAGATCAATCTGTGCACATGTGCTATCTATCTTAATAACTTTGAATTTTCAAAATATGAATATGGAATGTCTCTCTGTTTAGAACCTTTATTTTTTCTTAGTAATATTTTATAGTTTTTAGTGTATAAGCCTTGCACGTATTCTATTAAATTTATTCTTCATTTTTTATTTTATTATTTTATTATTTTATTATTTTAATGCTATTATAGATGAAATCATTTTCTTAATTTCACTGATTACTTTTGATACTATATAGAAACATAATCAATTTTCATTTATATTCATCTTTTATCCTGTGACATTGCTGAATTAGTTTATTTTTTCTAGTAGTTTGAGTTATTTTTTTTTTCCTTCTTGTGGACATCAAAGCATTTTAAGAAAGGGAGTAGTATAGCCAATTTTTCATTTTAAATGATAACTTTGCAGCTGTGAGGAAGATGTGTTTGAGGGAAGACACGTTGGAGAAAGGAGATTATTTTTTAACAATGTTAGAACAATTACTGACATCTAGAATCCTAGCAGGAACATATAACAAGATTAGGAGTATACGAGAAAATGAATTAAGAAAGATAATTGCTAATTTTTTTCATAGACATTGGTCTGTTTTTCTAAAAAAAAATTGCTTTAAGCACACTTTTGGATTAATTGCATTTATTTTACTCATGAAAGTTTATAGACTTCTGCTTCTAGTTATGGTAGATTGTGCACAAAGGATCAGCTCTGTTGATAAGGAAAACTACAAAAGTTGAATAACTTTTCTTGATTTACATATGACCAATACAGAAAAGAAAAATTGTGAAAAATTGAGTATTTGGGATTGAGGGAAAGTTAGGTCTCAGACATTAAGGTCTACTTTTTCCCTAATTTTAAAGGGGCTGGTTCGGCACATTTGACAGCTTCATTGGACTAGAGGGACAGGAATTAGAATTCAGTCCTGACAAATGGAGTGGCTCAGGCAAATCCTCCTCATTTGGAGTCAAGATTCTTATGGGTCGTACTCTAGAAGGAATAAACTCTGGATGATGAATCTTCCCAGAAATTTTTGGATAGAGGTGATTGAGGATTGCTATTTTTCCAGCCACCTGGGCAAAGTAAATAGATATTCCCTCTGAAGGAAGATAACATAATTCTAGAAGTAAAAAGGCTTCCACTAACAATCTTACAAATAAAATGACTGACACACATCCAAAAATAATCATGCACATGAGATGACAAGATACAAAGAATAAACAGTTACACAAATAAAAAACAATAGAAACAAGCCATAGGAGTGCCAGATATTGAAGTTATCTAAAAGACATAAGATGACTATGTTTATAGTTATCTTATGGTCCAGGTAATAAAAGACAAGATTATAAATTTTCACAGGAAACTGGAATTAAAAAGCAAAACAAAACAAATTGAAATTTCAGAGTTGAAAAAGACAATAAACACAATAAAGAAATAAATAACTGAGTTCAACAGCAAATTAGATACAGCAGAGAGAATTAGTACACCAAAACGTAGGTACTAAAAAATTCCTAATGAATTATAGATAGACAAAGAGATAGAAAATACAGAACAGAGTATAAGAGGCATAGAAGATAAAATGAGAAGAACAAACATATGAGAAGTGGAATTCCACAATTAAAGGTAAAAGAGAATGTAACAGGAGCAATATTTTTAAAATTAGTAAAAATTTTCACAAACTAAAAAATGGCATTAAGTTACAATGGCAATAATCCCTATGAACAGAAAACAGGAAAAATAAAAAATAAATATATTTTAAGCAAACCATAGAAAAACTTCCAAAAATGTTCTTTAAAGCAGACAAAAAGAAAAACAAAAAATAGACAGGGGAGACAATTTAACCCTCAAAGAGACAATGGCTCAACTGATAAATGCCTTCTCAGTAGCAAAAATGAAGGTCAGAATAAAATGATATGTTAACTATGCCAAAGGAAAATAACCACTAACGTAAAATTCCATATCCAGTGAAAACTTCCTTCAGAAATAAAAGTGTAATAAAGACATTTCCAGAAATTTGTAAGCTGAGAAATTACTCATTTATAGACTTACACTAAGGGAAATATTAAGGCTGTTCTTCAGGTAGAATAAAAACGATCTCAAATAGAAGATTCAAGTTCCAGAAAGAACGGTTACTAACACAAATGGTAAATGTGTAAATAAATCTAAAGGAATACTACCTATATAAAACTACAAAATAATATCTTTCACATCACACACATGGGAATATAAGGCAAGAAAGTACACATTAACATACACTTTGGTATGCTGAGGATGCACATTGCAATTTAATGTTAAATAGTAAAAGGATAGCAATAGAGTATAAAACTGCCAGAGTAATAGAGGGGTAAATTGATTTTTTTAAAAAAAGTATATTCTATCAATCCAAAAGGAGGCATGAAAGATTAATAAAAGGAACACAAAACAGGGAAAATAGAAAGCCCCTAGTAAAATAGTAGATTAAGCACAAATATGCAAGTAATTCCAGTAAATATAAAGAGACCAATAATTAAAGGAAAAAGATTGGCAGAATGCATAAAAATAAAATCCAGAAATTATTTGTGGGTAATATATGTAAAGACACAGAGACATTGAAGGTAAAAGTATAGAGGGGAGGGTGTACAATGAAAACACTAACAAAAAATAAATTCACTATAATACTATTAAAATCAGACAAAGTAGAATTTATGAGAAAATGCCTGTCTAGAAATAAAACTGGACACTTCATGATGATAGATGGTTAAATTAGCCATGGAGATATAACAATGATGTAGTTGAATGCAAGTAATAACAGCCTCAAAACATATGCAAAAATTAATAGAATTACAAGAAGAAATGGAAAATCCATAATTATAGCAGGAAAACCTTAAAACTTGTGATTATACCAAAATCAAACTTAAGACTTAGAACTGTAAAATTTTTACATTTTTACCAAAAAAAATTTAAATGTACCTAACAATATTACTAAAAAATGTAATTTCAGAGGTGAAATCTTTTCTGCAAAAAGATCCTAATAGATAATTTTCTTCTAACTCTAGCAGCATCAACTGCCATAGATTATTTTGTGCAGATAGAATATAGTTCATAGGACCATATTCTGATGACACAGTATATCAGGCAACTGGCTATTAGAATTTTTTAAATGACATTTAAAAAAATATTGTAAAATAATGTTTCTCATACACAAAATTAACAAAGGTAAAATAACCTTTCTATGATTTAGAACTGATTTATCTCCTTTGTCTTAGAAATAGATCATTAGGTAAGACCTTCCTGAGGAAAAGCTTTCAAATTAATAACCAGTATTGTTTTTAAACTTGGTCCATTAAAAATTGTTTGTAAGCCACCAAAACATAAATATTTCTTCTAAACTCTCACAAGAACAGATACAATTTTTAAGCCAAAATATATATATTACACATCTTAATTGAAGCAAATTATCCTAAAAGTGGGAATAAAAAGAGAAAATCATAGGTCAGAATAATTCAGGAAAATTAGTTTACTGTAGAACAAGGTAGTGTCAAATTCTAATCACATCCATTTTTTAATAATTTCTTCTAATTAACATCAAGATTAACATGGGCTTGCAGGAACACTTCAAAGCAGAAATCTGCCAAGTACTTAGGGAATAATTAGCTGTCAATTATTTGAAGGCAACCTGAGACCTCTTGACTACCTCCTGGCAGGGAGTGAGGGAAGAGCCAAGAGAGATGAGATTTACCTTGTTCCCTTACCACATATTCCAAACTCCAATATCAAGGACATATTCCAAATTCCAATTTCAAAGCAAAAAAAGAAAAATAAGAATTTAAAATTTTCCTTTTGGGGGGAAATTCATCTTATGCCAAAGGCCAAGAAAGAAATTTACAAATCGTTCAGAATCTCACTCAATAAATTCTGTCATGTTTGGAAGAAATTAGATCTTTATATGAAAAAAATCACTAGAATCACAAATAAAACTTGGATTGCAATGCAAAATGTAATTTAAAATTCAAGCGCTATGTACCTTTGGCCTACTAATCTTCACTAAGATTAAATTACAAAATCTTCATGCCTAAGTAATTAGACAAGAAATATTAAGGGCTTACTAAGGGTCATGCAGCATAAGTTAATACAGAGCTACTATTTTGTAAACTAAATTGCAAAGATCAATGTAAAAATGAATAATTAACTGGGGTGTAATAATTATGTTTTAAAAATATTCTACAATTATAGTTCTAAACTCTCTCTTTTCCCAAACAAGAGCATTGTGATAGTTGATACCTAGCTTTGAGTCATAAGGCCCTGAAGAGAAATATCCAGGAAAAGTAAATAGTGCTAGTTTCAATGTCTCTGTTACTGAATCTAAAACTTTTCTTCAAACATTATCAAAATCAAATAAGTTATATGCATGCTAATATTAAATACACCAAATTAAACTATGAAATTTAATGGAAAATAGGTTAGACCTTTATCTTGAGAATAAAAATGGCTATTTTTCTATAGATATCATTCCTTCAGAGAGAATGAGAATGAGAGCAAGTAGGGAAAAAAATCAATAAGTAATACAAGTTAATTCAAAAATAAAAAACAACCAAAGCATTCTACTTTTACTTTTGTCCTTACAAAAACTGAAAGTCATATATACATATCAAATAGTGGTAGTCATATTATAACATCACAAAACCATCCATATCATTTCTTTTTTGAAACCTGGCTTAATTTAGGCAACAAATGTCTTAGTAAAAGAACATAAAAAACGTAAAAGAATTGGAATTTGAAGTTAAAAATCTTAGACTAATATCCCTTATTCATATCTTCAAAACAAGCAATTTACATTCTGATCGTTCTTGCTCTAATTTATAAAATATTAAAAATGATGCCACCTCTTAATATAAAACCCACATCATTTTAGAAGGGGCTTTGAGGTGCAATATCAACCTTAACCTCATATATACTATGATGTTAGTGTTATAAACACTTTAGCCATAAGGTTCTATACATTATATTTTTCTCTTGTTTGATCAAAATATTTAATATATGCTGTCTAATTTTTAAGACTATATAATTTGACAAATAAGCACAGAGTAGATATTACAGAGAATGTGTTCTACAAAATATTGTTTTTCATTTTATTGTTTAGTATTTTTGAACAACGACCAAATACCAGATACTGTCGTAGATAGAAAATACAGCTATGAACCATTAGAAAAGAATCTCTCCAATTTCATGGAACAGAATCTAGCGGAGAGAGAAAGAGCTCATAAACAAGACAAAGAAATATAACATATACTCAGATGGTTATAAATGCTACGGAGAATAAGGACTGAAAGTATTAAGGAGAGGCTATGACAATTTTAAATAGGATGATCATTCATGGCCTCACTGAGAGAACATGACATCCGAAATGAAGCCTCTGAGGAGTTGAGGAAGCAAGTCAGATGGTGGTAGGGCAACTTTCTCAGGCCTAGGGAAGAGACAGTACAAAGTCCCTAAGGCAGCTGAATGCCTGATATGTTGAACAGCAAGAACACCAGAGTGGTGGGAATAGAGTGAGAAAGAGAATAGCAGATGATATTGGACAGATAAAAAGGAGGGGAAAGATGTTAGACCTTTAGGTTAGTTTAAAGACCTGGGCTTTCACTTTGAGATGATTTCAGAGATTTGAGCAGAGATGAAACAAAACATGATTTATCTTTTATCAGAATCAGGAACTCTCTTACTGTTCTTTTGGTAACAGACTAATGACATACAAGGACACAAGCAAGGAAATTAGTTAGGAAAATCCTATCTAATCCAGGTGAGAGATAGTGACTCTGACTAGGATGGAGTTGTAGAGGTGATTATAGTGGTTCAATTCTACGTATACTGTGAAGATAAAATTGAGAGACTTAACTTCTAGATTAAATACAGAATGTGAAAGAAATAGGAAACTAAGGTTTGGCCTAAGCCAACAGAAAATTGACAGTGCTGTCAACTGAGATGCAGAAGACTAAATGAAGATCATGAATTCAGTTTTGGTCACATTTAATTTCTGCATTTGATAATATGAATCAGAGGATCAGGGAAAATGTCTGGATTAGAGATATATATTCTGGCATCATCAACATTTAGATGATATTTAAAGCCAGAAGATGGAAGCGGTCATCAATGGGGTAGAGATACAAAGAGAAAAGGTACAGAAACTAAGCCCTAGAGTAATCAAGTATTAATGAGTCAGGAGATGAGAAGTGACTAACAATAAAGACTGAGTAATGACAAGTGACGTAGGAAAAAAAGAAAACAGGTAATTGAAATGCGCTAGAGCCAAATGAAGAAAATGTTTCAAGAAAGGAGAGATCCACTATTTATACTGATAAACAGGAATGAAGATGGAGAATTGATCATTGCATTTATCAATATGGAGGTTATATATAATGTTCGCAAGAGCAGTTTAGATGGTGATGGGTTGAATGCCTGACTTGAATGGATTCAAGAGAAAATGGGGGAAGAGAAATTAGAAAAACAAATGTATAATTTTTTTTTTTAATTTGCTGTACAGGAAAATATAAATAGGGTGGTAGTTTGGTAGGGCATGGTCATTAATAGTTCTGCCCCCCACCCGACCCCCGCAGTGGGAGAAATATAAGACTATTTCATACTGTTGGTTATAATCCATTAGAGTTGAAAACACTGATGATGTAGAAAAAAAGAAGATGAAAGTTTTATCCTAGAATAGCAAAAGGGGATGATATCTAGAACACAAGAGAGGTAGCTGGTCTTTTCTAGGAACATATATAGTTTATCAGAGTAGAAGATTAAAGGCAATGAAATAACTAGAAATAACAGTTAATTTCAAAGAATTTACAGATAAATGTGATATTCAGTGGATTACAGGAATTGCCTTCTTATTGCTACAATGTATTCCTAGGAGCCACAATTATTAAGATAATATACAGCATAGATCTCAACAGCATTATACTGTAAGCACTGAACCTGATACAGAGTAGGCACTAAAATAGTTGAATAAATAGTAATTGTTTATTAAATGGCTATGATTAAATTAATAAAGCCAAGGTATATGCCCTTTATAATCCTTTGAAATTAGCAAAAGTATACAACATATTAGAGAGAACTAGAACTAGAATTACCTCACATATATAAGTACACATTGTCAAGACCATTGTCAAAGGGTTTGGCAAAGATGAAAGTAAAATCAAAGTAGTATAATTTCTAGGTAAATACTTTTCTTGGAACCCATAGTCTCTTGCTTATTAAAAGGACATAATGGGCTATAAATTATACTCAGTACATAAAAAGATAAATTTATGGTATCATAAACATGAGTATTTGGGAATCCTTGAATAATTATGTTCAGTATAATTATACTAACAATCATTTCACATTTCATTAATAATAATTTCATTTGCCTTGTTAGAACTTAGGAGTAGTCATGATTAATGCTTTCAATGGCCCATATCTCTTTAAGAAGGTTTCCAGACAGGTTTAATACTTCTTTAAATCTAGATGAACATAATGAGATGAAAGAGCTGGCTTGGCTAAGAGTAAAACAACCAGTAAGCCATGGATGGAATCCTGGTGACTACTACTTACCAACAGTGTGGTGCCAAACAAGTTATTTAACCTTTCTCTGCCTTGGTTTTATTTGTAAAATGGTGATAATAACAATGACATCATTGGAATGTGTTGAGTATGAACTGAGATGATAAATCTAACCAATTTAATGAATGATCTAGATTCAGAAATCAACAATATTATATCTCCTCAGATTCCCTCAGGTGAAGGAATGAAACGCAAATGAAATTTCAGGCAATTATCTTAGCTTTTCTGCTCATGCTTAGAAAATAAATGATCTGTCATTTTGTTTCAGAATTACAAAGCCTAACAATTTCATAGTTCTAGTTCAATATAGGCCTGCATAATATACAAAGCCCTGAGCTCCTGTGCAACATAAAGCTCTTGTCCTCAGTTTAGGCTTGTTTCTAGCTTTGAAGTCTGCACTGGATGGGGGCGTGGTGGTCTCTCTTTACCTTGACATCCTCCACTCACAGTAACATTTTCTGACAGTTTCAGAGTCAGGGCCTGATAAAGGGAAATTGGGTAGAAAGTTCAGAGTGGTATGTGACTCACCCAGTTGTCAATCATGGTCAGGGCTTTCTGAATGGCAACTATACAATCAATAACCCTTCTTCTGGAGTGTGTTTGTGGCTTTCTCAAAGAACCCTTCTGTGGGTTCTTCCCCAGGTTTACTTGACATGCTCTCAGTCTCTTCTCTAGTATCAGTCTCTCAATATGCCGCTCGTTGTTCTCTATTTAGGAGCCTAAGCTTCTCACAGGGTACTCATTCTGTGGATTCACACAAAGATAACCCTCAGCAAGCTCCCCTTTGGAGGGTCCCATTTGCTCTTCAAAAAGTCACCATCTCTTATCTTGATATTGGAGAACTTTCAGCTTCCTAATATACAACTCTTCAATCTACCATAGAGGCAGCACATCTTCAGCCACAACTCTGGGTTTTAGACTTCAGACTCTATATCTTTCAGCTTTGAAGGAAACACATCATGCTCTCTGAATGTTTTCCCTGAAGCCCTTCTCACTTAGCTAAGTTGAAAAAGAATCTCTCCACCCTTCATAGATGGAGTGTTAGATTATGCACAGCAAACCAACAGCTCCCCAAAAGCTCGCCTTCTAGCTTTATCACCTCAAACTTTATAGAATCTTAAAATGGAGTTTGAGCTAATGCTGAACTTATTAGTGGGATTATATCTTAGCACCTCCTGAAAGTAAAGTCTTACACCTCACTTATTTAGCCTCACCTCAAACAGAAAGAAAGACTTCCATTTTAATATGTGGATACTTAAATAAAACATTGCCTGGAATAGTGAGAGTGTTCGGAAATGTTAGCAATTGCTATTATTCATCTTATCTTTATTATTTAACATTTTAAAGAGTGGCTAGATGAGAAGTTGCCCTCATAAAAACATTGGAGAAAAAAGTCAAAAAGATTTATAAACCAAGGCAGTTGGGTGTCATAAAAGTTAAGAGAGTGGGTGTTTTGTTCTGTTTTGTTGAGAAGGGAGTAAACACAGTGTTAACTTTTGCAGTGAATTTTAATAAAACAAACTAATTACATTTGTTGATTGGTTCATTCTTTGAGCAGCAACTTTGAGGGAAAGCCAAACTGCAGTTGCTCAGTGAACAGAAGATAAAGAAATTGAGGTGGTGAGAACAAACAAATTGGGAAATAAGTTTACAGAAAAAGAAAAGATAAATTGGTAGCTAAGCAGGGACAGGGTTTTTTTTTTTTTAATTAAATAGATTGGAGTGACATTTGTTAATATGATTATATAAGTTGCAAGTATATAATTCTATAATACATAATCTACATATTGCATTTTGTGCTCACCACCCAAACTCTAGTCTCCTTCCATCACCAGATGTTTGACCCCCTTTACCCACTTTATCCTCCCTCCATCACCCTTCCACTGTTTGGCTTTTGTTGTTATTGTTATTGGTGTTGTACTTGTCATCATTTTACTTTTAATTAATAGATTTTAATGTTACAAAAAAGCCAGTTGTGTGTGTGTGTGTGTGTGTGTGTGTGTGTGTGTGTGTGTGTGAAAGTGGGGAAGAAGAGGGAGAAGAAGAGACTGAAGATACTAGAGACAGAGAAAAAATAATTGAAGGAGGAGATGAGAAGGTGGAATCAAAAACTTAGGGAAGTAGTAGTCTTAAACAGGAAAGGCAATCTTAGTAGTCCTTAAGATTGGAGAACATAATAAAGGCAATTATGAGTAGAAATAAATGTATAGTGATATGTGAGAAAAAAATGAAGATTGATGGAAAACATACCTAGTAGCCTAGAAAATGAATAGTTATAGAGATTTAAGGACATGAGAAATTCAGCATAAAATAATTAATAACAATGTTTGACACAAAGATTCAAAGGGCATAAAGAATGAAAGAGATTTAATAGATTTGCAAATATGCATTCATTGATAGAATACAGGAGTGTGTTTTTAGGAGAATGGTGATGATAGAAGCCTAATTATAAGGATGAAAAAGAAAAGAGACATAAATAAAGAGAAATAAAGAGCTATAAATAATGAAAAATAAAGGCTGCAGGTAAATACCATTTCATTTAGCCAGGGGAAAAAATAGCTAACTGGTAGAAAGAAAAACAAATTAAGAAAATAGAATGACTACAGTAAGAGGCAGCAAAAGGCACAGCATCTTTCTCTGACAGTAGCAAGGGATAAAATGGTTTGTGTGACGGCATTAGGTTTCACTGAAAAGAAGGAAGCTCAACCCAGATATGATCTCAGCACAATAGGAAGGGATATTGTTTGACTTAATCAAGAGACACATGAGACCAGCCATTAAGGAAGTAGAGAATTTGGGAAAACTATTTAGAAGAGTATAGTTAAGAACTAAAAATCAATCAATCAATCAAGGGCTTCCAAAATTTGATAAAGATTGTAAGAGTAAGGATTTTAGTGCTTTCAATGTGTGCTAGTGTTCATGATTACCCAGTAAAATTGTGCGGTTAAGGTTGGTTAAGAATAATGATGATAATATCCATGGTAATAATAACAGCATCGATAGCTACATATAACATTTACTGAGCATGTACTATCTATGAGGCATTGCACTGATCATTTAACATGTTACAGTTCATTTACTTCTTATAATGATCCTATAAGGAAGGTTCTATTATTATTTGAATTAACTACTTTGACCAAGGTTATTCAGCTAGTAAGTAGCAAGCCAAAAAGATACCTAGGTAGACTGACTCCAGAATAAAAGTGACTTCTATCATTCTATGTAAGTTTCACTTAACTATTTTACATTTTAAAATGTCGAAATGTAAACATATTCCTCTTCTACACAGGTAATCTCTTTAATTTAATACCTCTACAGAGTATATACTAGCACATCCGAATTTATGAAAAAAAACTTCCTGACATTTTATAATGTTTGGGGTTTCTGAAGCCATACACACATCTCTTTTCATTCATTCCTAAGGGAAGATATAATCCTTCATTCCAATTAAGGAAACAGAGTTTCAGAGAAGTCAAGTAATTGAGCAATGATTTTTCAGCTGGTAAGTGGAAAGATTCCAAGTCGAATTCAGATCAGAAATTCTGATTAAAGCCCAAAGCCTCGGTCATTCAGTTCATTACCAGTCTTTGTTCCCTCTTTCTCCTCAATATTCCTTCTATTTCTATTGTCTTTATCAGATTCAGGGTTTATAATCCTATTTCAAATTCTCACACTTCACGAGAACTATTACATTATCATGATAAACTTTCCCTGACATAATAATGACCCAAATGACTCTCTTAGCTTATATTTGTGGTAAATCAATTGCACTGAGGGCCCCGTGTTTTATCCCTCCCTGTAATTTTGCCATGTTATTTTGTATTGTTTTCCACTGTCTCTGGGCTTGGTCAAGAGATAATGTACCAAAAAAAAAAAAAGACCCAAGCAGAAGCTTAAAGAGCACTTGCTTGTTTCTGCTTTGCTCTTACTCCTCTGCCACAAGCATGAATGATCCAGCCTATTGCAGCATAAGACATATGCATACAGCTGAGCGGCCCCAGTTGGTTCAGTAAGGCCATCCACATCAGACAATGGTCAGTTAACATAAATCTAACTGAGCCAACCTTTAGCTAATCAGTGGCATAAATGAGTCCAGGAAAGATCAACCAATCCAAGTGAAGATCAACTGAATTTCATAAAACCATATTTTTTCATGATACTCGGGTTTTGTGTTGTTTACTATATAGCATTATTTTAGCAATAGATAGCTGATACATGAGTATTACATAATCTATCCTAAATCAAACGACAGAATAATATTCCTTTCTTATTATCATATCATGTCACCAATTCACTCAAAATTCTACTTATTATCCTGGATACAAACTCCTGTCCTTAGCTGTCACCAAACATGAACAGGTCACACTCCTCCACTGCCACTATATACAACTTCATTCCTAGCCTACAACCCTTTGATAAACAAATTTGTTTTTCTCCTTATTTAATTCCTATTTAGTCTTCTTTAAAGAAAAAAATAAAAAAGGGATATTACTAGCTCATCTGTCTTCTTTGTGCAAATTAGGGACCCCTAAGCCTAACCTAAAAAGCAGAGTATATGCTGACTTTCTGTCCCCAAAATGTTCTTGAGCAGGGTCCTATTACTCTAATGCCCTACATAAAACATTTTTGAGTTATTTCCAACCTTTTATTAAAAATAGCTCTCTAATATCACTTTCTACATGAAACTTTCTGTAGTTAATAACATAACAATATTATAGCTCAAATATTTTATGTACTTTTATAATCTCCTGGTATTATATTAATTTGTATCCATTTATATATTTTTCTAAGTAACTCTACTCCCTAAATTCTCTGGGAGCCAAATTATATTCCTTTTCTTCCTATCCTCTTTACAAACACGTGTAACCTTTTAACAGTACACAGAAGACCTTTACTATATGATAAATAAGGTGATAAAAATAAATTTTAAACTTTTATATATAATGACTCTTTGCAATGGAAAGCTCACTGCCCTTAACTATTTTAAAATAGTTTTAATAAGCATATTAGTAAT
This sequence comes from Pteropus medius, assembly GCF_902729225.1. Classification (NCBI taxonomy): domain Eukaryota; kingdom Metazoa; phylum Chordata; class Mammalia; order Chiroptera; family Pteropodidae; genus Pteropus; species Pteropus medius. The sequence goes on from NW_024350319.1 coordinate 28,774,850, forward strand.
TGACAAATATTTGCCATTTTCAAAAAATGTTAGATGATTTATTTTATCAATATTCCTAATAAATTGTTGTAATGCTCACTGACATACATGCATAGAAATTAGTTTCTTTTGGCATTCTAGATAAAACAAATACAAGCATATTCATATTTAATGCTTCAGAAATTAGTTTGTACTTATATTATTACTTCTATTATTTTGTTTAATCATCATAAACTACCCTGTGAGATATTACAATTAATCATTTTTTGTAGTATGAATATCTGAAGTCCTGACTCAGGTTGATGATGTATGGTAGAGACATAATACAAACCAGATCTTCCTATTTCGATTGTTCTTTCTACATCAAAACGCATATACATTTAGTTCTGGTTTTACTTTAAAAACTTTTACTGCTGATACTCTACCGGTTGAGAGGGCTGTAGATGACTAACATATGCTCCTGTTCTCAAGGAACTTATAGTCTGGGTTGGTAAACAGGCATACAATCAGATAATTTAATGATGATATGGTAAGTGATAAGGGTAAGGAACACAGAGGAAATGTACTTGGGGGTTCAGAGAAGGCTGCATGGAAAAGATAATATCTTGGCTAGAATGAGAAGTGAGCCAGAAAAAGATATTGAGGAGGAACTAATGTAGATAGAGAGATGAATATGCATGGAAAAAAAAAGACACTGGAATAGCATGAAGTTTACGGGGACACTGCAAGCAGTGCAGTATTATTCAAGCAAACAACATTATGCATTTGCAAAAGTGGAAATGTTAGAAGATAGAACAATGAAGAAGTTCTGGGCCAGGTTCAGAAAAACAGAAAATGAATAGAGAGATTTGAGAGTTATTTAATAGATTAAAAACAGTATGGCCTAAAGATGACTGAATTCAGAGATGAGAGAGAAAGCACCATCTGTGAGGTCTCTTAGGTGAGGAATTCGAGCAGATTTGGTTGAGGAGGCAGATGATAACTGAGTTTCTGGCATGTTGAATTTGAGGTTCTGTGGAATATTTAAATAGATCTGTGTATTAGTAAAATAGAAAATTGAGTGTGTAACTTAGAAGCATCAGGCCTAATGTGGAAGTATCAGCATTCTTAAACACATTTACATCCAATCACACAATGAAGAAGTAAACCCTGTGGCTGCAACACACTTTACACAGTTAAGGTTGTTAAAAATCATTACTGCATTTGTTCATAAAAGAATGATAGGAGAGAGAGTGCCGAAGGCAAAGTACCAAATCATCAAAATGTAAAAGTATTACATAGGCAATTTAAAACACATCATGTCATGAAGTTTGACTCTGCTTTGAACTCTTCCATGTTTGCTAAAATAATTTTTATTTTATGTTATTTTAGTGGTTTTCATTTTTATTTCTGCCTGAAAACTCACATTTATGGTAGTCATTTTCTCCTGTAAGCTAAATGTCAAATGTGATGCCACTAAACAATGCAGGTACATTACTTACAAAATATTTAAAAAGATTCAAAGATACCAATTAAAGAAGAATATATTTCTATTACTTACAGAACCTCTATAGCTGTTAAGGTACAGATTAGGTTATTAAAAACTGGCTTTAAAGAAATGACAGGACCATCATTGTCTTAAAGACCTGCAGACTACTAGGAGAATTCTATATTTATAATAGTAGAATACAAATCAATATTGAAAAAAATGTGTCGAAGTATTTGTAAAAGAGATTAAAAACATATCCATAAATGTACAGGTTCATAATTCCTAATGCATAATTCCAAAACCTATTCACTCTACAAAATGATATCTTATTTCTAACTGTGTTGCAAACTTAATTGGTGGCAAAACCAGACCAATATTAACATGAGACAATAATAGTTTATTTTTTCCACACAATAGGCATATTCATAAGAATTATCTTTATATATGAAAATGTGTAATTATAGGGTGCTGCCAGAATCCATTTGGAGCCCTGCTCCATAAGTTACATTATATACACAAAAAAAAATTAGGAAAATTCTGAACTCTAAAACACAACTGGCCCCAAGGGGTTTGAATAAGAGATTGTGCACCAGTATAACTAAAATTCAAAACTTAAAATTTTAGGTGGCATTATCATTTAGATTCAATACAACAGAATTGCTAGAATTAAAATTTTTCATTCTTATACCTTTACAAGATTTATCTATACAATATCATTTTGTATGAAAACCTTTTTATTATTTTCGCTTTTTCCCAAAAAGGATCTGTTCTATACTTTATTTTTATAACATTCTAATGAAATAATCACATATAGATACAGAAAGATTTAGAAAAACAAATTATTCTTAGAATCACTTTAATAGGGTTAGGATCTAAATTGACAGCATTGGGCCTGAATAAAATGTAAAAAGATAAATGTAGGGGGGACACATGCATGTTCCTACACTTAGGACTAAAAAGTCAACTCACAAAAAGAGTAGGGAAAATGGAAACACATGCAGCATTTATGCATCTCAGTTATAAACATCATTTGACTACTGTTCAAGGACATACTGAAAATATGTTGACCTTGCCCCAAAATATAATACACTCTTAGGCTCTTTAATGAAACACTCTCTCCAGGAAGAGAAATAATTGTCCCATTCTATGCTTGTCACAGAAGACAACAAATAGTCATTTGTTCAGGGACCACACTTTAACAATAGCATTGACCAACTCAAATAATCCTAGAAGAAGCATGATGGAGAAATCACCTTTTAGAAATCACCTTCTGAAGAATAATTGCAAAGACTGAAATACCTAGCTTGAAAAATATAATTCTTGGTAAAGATATTTGATAGTTGTCCTTGAAATGAATCAACTCATTCTGTGTAATTAAACGAATCACTGTACCAACAGGTGAGAGTTACTGGAAACATTACTGTATCTCAAAATAAGACAAACTGACTGAGAATAAAAAGGAATGGGAGAGAAAATTATCAATATAGAGTAATGGGATTACCTAATGGGGATATGACAAAAGGTGATCCTTTTTATTCCAAAAGCAATCAATATCTCAACATCACAATATAAGTTAAGTATAGCTGGGTTTAGAATTTAATTAACTTTGATTATATAATTTTAATATTTATGAAGACATAATATTTACAAGACAATTTCATGGAGAGAGGTCAACTCTTAAACATTTGCTATACTGTCTTTAAAGCAGAGGGCTAATCAAACTTGTATTTACAAAAAAAATATAGTGCATTAGGGTGATTATTAAAAATCTCATTCATATTCCATGTTTTTTCTCATATCTAAAATAAACACAATTATGCTATTTTTAAATAAGATAATTAACTCTCTTTAACATTGTATATAAATAAGCTATAAATCCTTAAAATATTATGTTCTTTTCTATAAAATAAGGCATTTGACAAAAATATACTAAAAAATAACTAATCTAATAATTTTAAGTTCGTGAGAATAAGACTGAACTTTTTTTCTTTTCTCCAATTCCCAAAATATTAAAAAGAAACTGGTTGAAATGTTTTTTGAGGGGAAAGGGTAATAAATCAACAACTCCAATAATTTTTAAGCAGGTGTTAGGCATTTTTAGAGAAAGACAAACAAAAAATAGACAGTAGACATCCAAACTACTATCATTTCCAGAGAAAGAACACATAACTGAAAATGAAAAGTACATATTTCTAAGTGTCGTAATTGTGTTTAAAAAGCAAGAAAGAGAAAATCAACCATTCTCATTTTCAGGTGGTTAAAAGCTGATCAACGGATGATTTTCTACTCCCACCAAAACATACAGATAAAATTTTCAAAAAAACAAAAAACAAACAAACAAAAAAACGAATAGGAACTCATGATTCACACTCTTTGTTACCAACATACCATGATTTTTTTTTTGAGGCAAAGTTTCATTTGAATTATCTATTCTTAAATTTTTCTCACCAAAACATTCATATCATATATCTTAAAGTGAAAAGTAATTATAAGAAGGAGAATAAAGTGAAGCTTAAATCTTATCACATTTTCAGTTACAGTAGGAAGGACAAATACTACTAGGAAGCGTACCTGTGGCAGGGCTGAATTGAGCTGTCTCTGGAGCGAATCTCTGTCGTAGATGACATCTTGCAGTCTTTGCTGAGCAAGTGAAAGACTTTCTTGGGTCTCCCGAAGGGTGTCTAGAAGACGGTCTCTTTCATCTAGCATATTAACCATCAGCTGCTCAAAATGAGAGTCCGAGTCGGAGCCACTGCTTTGGGACCCCCTTTGGCTCATTGGGGTGTCCTCATTAATCGTGGGCATCACTTCACACATCATTGCTTAAAGAAAGTAAAGGGGAGGGAAGTCTCAGTAAAGAAATAAGTTCCAATAAAGCCACCTGGCCCCCAACTCACCAAATGCTTTGCAGCTCATTAGCCTAATTGTCTCTTTCTTTTACCCACTGCTCCAACTCCAGCCAAGCTAAATATTTTGACCTCAATGAAAAATGATTCATTGACTTCCTTCAACCTACATGCTTTCTCTGTTAATGACAACCTATATATCTCCGGCCTACAAAATACAGCTTGTTTTCACTTACTGCTGACTTTTTTTTATGATTTATCTCACCTAATTCAATTTATAGTAACATGTTATTCCACTTAATTGATCACCTCTCTTCACCTGCAAGTTTACAAATCCCTTAGAGCTAATACCTCCATCTTATCCTTATTTGTTATATTGTTAACGGCAAGCACATTAAGTGTGACACTTAATGGGTGGACAGTAAATGATTTTTGAATGACTTAAATAATTAAATTAATTAATGTTCACTCTTGTTAGAAAATCCACAAAAATAATTGAGTATTCTTTTTATATAATAATCACCTTTTATGTTTTTATTTTATCAACAGATTTTTTTCATACCAACTAACTTGAAAGCTTCTTAAGTTTACAACTCCCATTTTATTATTTTGATATGCCCTCTTCCTAAATTCCTTCAGTAGTCTACACAGAGTCAAGCAACTGAATTAGATATAAGCTTTATGAAATAGACTGAGGTACATAAATTTGTTTAGGTTAATATGCTACTAATTACACTTAATATTCCTTTGTTTCCTGTGAGCTGCATTGTAAGGTTTCCATCCAAACAATACAAAGTAACACTCTTTCAAATATTCCACAAAACAGATGCCATAAATTACATTAGCTAATGTAGTTAGTAACTTCACATCTCAGCTGCTTGTCAGAGGCTCCCAGTCATGAAATAAATGAACTCCTCAGAATATTTTTAAAATCATTTATTAATTTGATTTAAAATAACACAAACATTAGGATGTAACATGACCTATAGTGTGACATTTAAAAAATCAGAAATTATCTCATTTTCTCTTGTATCTTCTATCTTATATTTCAATAAGAATCAAACTCATCTCAATTTCAGTTGTTGTACTAAGGCCAGGAGCTATTAATTAGAGGGCTCAGTTTTGCAGAAGGCTGATATGGAGAAAGGCTGGTTTGGCTGTTGATCCTGAAGCATTCTTTGGTTTTAGAATGCAAGGTCAATTCGTTTTTCTGCCTATATATTCCTGTTCTTGGGGAAAATATTTCTGGTGATATTTTCAAATAAAATGTCAAGACTTAACAGCTCACTAGTTGATTACTTTTTATGTGGTTCTTATAGACTTATTGAAGAGAGAAATTCAGTTATCTGTGAATGATGTGGTCAGGGTCCACTGAAAACTAGGAGAAAGTTTTAGAAAGAAGAAAGTATTGTGTGACTGATATCTTATGTAAAAATATTAAAGAAGGAGATTTTTAGAATAATTCAAGATAGTGCTTTGAATTATTGTTTATTATTCAAAACACTGGGCTACCTAAAGGTGAGAAATTGACTTGTACAATTACTTATTCACCCTAAAATAAATAACAGAGTAGAAACATAGGCTGTATTTATACACACGTGTGCATGAGCACACACACACACTGTAATTATTGCTAAATAATGATAAAATATAATATTTTGTATTTTTTCAATTTGAATTTTATTAAAATACTATCACAAACGTAGAAAAAAAAGACTCAACTGCTACAATTTTTCTTTACATTAATTGGAAAGGATTGGAAAACAAATACAAAAAATGTTCTAACACATTTCAATATTTGAAACAACTAGTTCACATGCAATACATGAAATATACACACTGAACAGCTGTGTCACTCTGAGAAATCATTACCAGAAGCCAGTGTGTTTCTTTTTGACATTTAACAAAATACCGGGAGAGGAAATGGCAGCATTGTGACAATTTGTGCTAAAACACTTGTAAGGTTTAAATTTTAGGGTAACTTAAACATTCTTAAATATGTATTTTAAGTCATATCCTTCTTGAAATTAAGCCATTAGCCCATCTTCACTCAGAATTACTTAAAATAACTTTAAGTTCCAAGTAAAAATATAACTGCAGTGATTACCTTGTCCACAATTTTCTCCTGATTATACTACCCTAATTCTAAAAAAGGTTTGTTGTCACCATGGGACATTAATACATTCACACACTTTAGGCTCTTATATCAGTATAAAAGCTGGTCTTTGATTTAGTCAGTCCAAAAATGGTATGATGAAAAGCAGCTTAGAGACAGAAATTCTATTAAATCTACACTCAAAATTACTTGATTTAATTTCACTTCTGTAGCATGTGAACCAGTGCAAGTAGCTTCACCTGTCAAAACTTCAGCTTTCTCTTCTGTAAAGTAGGGATAATAATCCATGCTTAAAAAAATAACACCACCACCACCACCAAAAATTCCTGTTTTAAAGCTCTGGTAGGTTACCTGAGTGAGATCACACAGTAAAAAAAAAAAAAGGGCTATTACATATTTAAGTATTTATTTCTATTGTTAAGTAACCAACATTCATCATTGCAGAAAGAATATTTTACCTTTATGATTCTTATTGCTTCCATGCCTAAAAGTTTAATTCCAGTGGGTACCCTGAACTCTCCGAATCCAATGAAAAAAAAATTAAACTATGCAAAAGTTACTTAGAAAAAATAAGATGAATAAATGCTGCTTTTCTGCACCAACAGTCATCCAAATAAGTAAATTTAAAGTCCTCTCAACAAAACTGGAAGAAAAAATGTTTCTACAAAAAATAAGGCCACTTTCATAAACTACCTTAGTTTCTTACAATAGAACTCAGATTCTTATATAAATTACAAAATACTTATATAATCCTTAAAATATATTATAACCTATTTTCTTAAATGCACATTTTAGGTCTTAAGAGCAACCAAAAATTTATGTTCATTTTAAGAGTTAAACACCCTTTTATAGAATGGATGGCAGCTGAAGCAATTTGGACAGTATGGAAGGCTATAGTCAACCAACTTCTAGTATATTTCATCCTCATATATCACTTTTAATTTTTATAATTATTTTCAATATTAAAACTGCATTGCACTGCATAATTCCTGAAAAATCAGGAAGGACATCCTAACACTTTGCTTTGGTATTTGCTTTTTCGTCTCTCCCTCCTCAAAGTCAACTGGATACATGAATTATGTTATCCTCTTCTAGATGTTGTTGCCTTATTCATTAAATTACTAAAGATTTCAAGACCTAGTACAAGTTATTTTGTTGTGATGGGAAAAAATAATGATAAACCTGGCTGGTTTAATTATCCCAGTGCTTAAATTTATCTTGAAGAATTTTATACAAGGAAAACCAATTCCTTTATTCTGAGCATATAACCTTGACTGTCTTCTAAATCTCTCAAATTTCAAAACAAAAGTTTTGAAGTGGGGTCATTACCCAAGGACTTTCAAAATCCAATGTGTTTCTTAGCAATATATGCCCTTCGAGCAGTACCTATTCAGACATAATAGTATTACCGATGTTTTTTTTTTTTTCTGTCAATGAATCACTTTATTTAGGCAGATCACTAGGATTTAGACTCTAGTAGAGGCAAAGATGCAATTATCCTTGGTAGTCTCTTCTGCAAAAATTTAGTCTTAAAAAACTAGCCCAGCTCCATTTCAGTTAACCTACAAAAAAGTAATTCTGTGAGAGAAATTCTAGGCATTGTCTGATTACATTACATGAATATTCCTCCTCCTATTTAACTCTTTGAAATCCTCTGTCCTCAGGAAATATTATTATCGCCTCTGATGGAAGCATTCTGTACTTTCTTTACTTCATTGCATTTACAGATGACCAAAGAGCCAGCTCACCCCACATGGCTGGACGGTTATCTATCAGCCACACCCCCCACCACCCTGAAGAAGTTGACTTCATAATTTCCACACTAAAATCCTTCATCTTGCTCAGCAGGAGAGAGCCAAGTAGGGAAGAGGTAGAGAAGTAGAGGAGGGATTGGGGATGGGGG